>NC_072396.2:93454469-93757500 GCF_028885625.2 Pongo pygmaeus | reverse complement strand
CTAGTGGAAGCAGACCAGGTCCCAGCTACCATTAAGAAAATCATTGAGGAGAAAGTATATCTACCTGAATGAGTTTTTAGTGCACACAAAAGTACCTTATTCTGAAATAAAATGCCACAAAAGGACATTCATTAGGGTAAAAGAGAGGTGAGTAGGAGGATTAGAGATAGGATAGTATAACTCTTCTGTTTTGTGTAAACACGGTCAGATTTATGATAAGGACTGCCCTTATCTATAATGTTGCTAACACTGGAGCATTGAAGGGAAAGGATAAATACCAGTTGCCAGTCTTTTGATTGTAAAACAAGTAGGCTGGGACAATAAGAATCTTTTTTCTCTATTAATCATTTGATGCTTTGTCCTTGAAGTCAGAAAGTACCTTACCAAAAAGAGACTGCCTTTTAAAGTTCCTATAATATTGTACAATGTCCGTTGCTACCCAGAACCCTAGGTGTTCAACACTGAATGTATAAAAAGTGGTCTAATTGCCCCCAAAATAATGTTTGCAATTCAGCCTCCAGATTAAGGGGTCATAGGGATCTATAAGCCTCATGGTTCTCTAAGGAAAGGATTGTCAACTGTATGGAAAATAATTCTAATAGAAGATGATAAAAATCTACCATTCAAGATGCCATTATTGTTACTAAAAAAAAAAGCCACCAAAGGTATCAAGCTTGAAACAATAAATTTCTGCTGGAGAAAATAGTGTTCAGACGTTGTGCATGACTTCACAGATTTAAAACAGAGCCAATCAAAGAAATCATACAAGAGATTGTGGGTATGACCAAAAAGGTGTGTGTGGGGGGTGTGAAGTGTTTCCAGATATGAATCTTGAGAGGTTCTGGTTCAATATGGCTGACTAGAAGCATTTATTTACCTTTATTACGAAGATAAGCCAAAATAACAAGTAAATAGCAAGACCTCAAGTACATCGTCTCATAGAGCAGACTGAAATTCACCAGGTAAGTGATGGGACCCACAGAAAGCCAAGAAGTGTGCAGCCAGACTACCACTGATTCAGGACAGGTGCAGAGCCAAGAGAGGATCTCGAAGGTGGGAAAGGGGTGGGTGAGTGAGACACCAGCAGTGATACCTCCACCATGGACCTTTACAATCCTAGTCATGGGAGAGTCCCCTCAATGCCCCCAGGCCACCAGAAAAACACAAGAGCCACCTGAAAACAGTGCAGAGGCACCGTTCAAGCCCACATGGAATCCCACAGGCTTTTGATCCCTGAGTAGGCCACTGCCAGCTACTCACCACCCCACCAAAGAGAAAGACCAGGTACTTTCATGTACCCCAAAGATAGAAACCACATCCGTGGTATTGTGGAGCAGCCAGACTGTGCACCGCGTGACTTTCCAACTCTGCTGCTCCCTACCAAATGAGGCTTGCCACCTTCTGGCCCCAAGCACACTCACACCATCTCCATCTGAACACTGGCCACAGTTTAGCATTCTTTTGAGAGCACCACTCCCAGAGTTCACTGACAAGCTCTTTACAGCTGCCTCCACCCTTGCTGCCCCTATGCCAGGGAGGGAATGGGGAGGCTGGACACATTCTGGCACTGTCAGCACAGATAACTGCAGATGAGGTACAGAACAGCAACAGATTTTATGCCCCACAGCTCCCCACCTTCACTGCTTCCTGCCAAATGGGCCTTGTCATCTTTAGGCCTCCAGTGCACCTGCCCCACCCTCACCTGAACACTGCAGCTGTGGCTCTGTGTTCCTCTGAGAGCACACTCCCAGAGGTTGCTGACAAGCCCCTTGCAGCTGCCACTGCCACTGGCTAAGTCCTTGCCACTCCAGGGCCAGAGAGAGAGCAAGGAGGCCCAGCACATGTGCATGCCCCCAAGGGTATTAATAAAACCCAATGCTACTTTTGTAGGAGGGAAGTGCAAGTGTGCCACACACCCCACAGCTGCCAGTCTCTATTGCTCCAGCTGAGGGGACCTGGTCTCTGCAGTTAAAGGCCCGCAGCACTGCTGCCCTGCCTTCACCTGAGCATTTCTCCTGAAAGTATAACCCCACAACCTGAGAGTTCTGCTGGTGATCAGTGACCAGCCCACTCCTCCTCATCACAGCCAGCCTCTGAACTCTGGGCTAGCCCAACCCTGCCTGGTCCAGCCTCTTCAGGACTCATAGACACTAACCAGCAGGCAATTTAAGGACCTGTGAACTATGGGACAATCTAGCCCAGTCCAACAGTTCTGCCACCAGACCACTCCCCACAGGGCATTAGGTCAGGCCAACTCAACCAGCTGACACCTCCACAACTGATGCCCATCTACATGGACCAAAAAATAGAGACCTCTCTATACACATCTGTAGTGTTACCAAATCAGAGAACAGGCAAGCCATATGGCTGGCTGTACTGTACTGAGTGAAGGAGTTCCAAACTGAAGCTACTCCCACGGAGAGTAATGTGAAAGGAAAATAAGTCTCAGGACCCCCAAACCACTAAGCTAAAAGTCAAGCTGAAAACTATTTCAGGCAAACTTGCCTCACATGTTATTCCTAAATAAGATAGCTATAAAGATAAGAAGCTACATACTTTCCTCACTATTTGCCCACAGGAAATTCCTTCTAGACATAGGACAGACAGAACTCTAAGTCATTCCTCTGAGGCTCACCTGAGACAAATTCACATCTGATTGCTTCCTCTGCCCTGTTGTTTATGTAAAAATCCAGATTTACTGAGCCAGGCTACATTGTGTATTCAGTGGAAGGCTGAACAAGGACTCAAAAGAATGCAACCTTTTGTCTTCTAACCTGGAAGCCCTCACTTCGAGTTGTCCCGCCTTACTGGACTGAACCAATGTACATCTTGCACATATTCATTGATGTCTCATGTCTCCCTAAAATGTGTAAAAGTAAACTGTACTCTCGACCACCTTGGGCACACATCAGGACTTCCCTGAGGAAGTGTCATGGGTGTGTCCTTAACCTTGGCAAAATCAACTTTCTAAATTGACCGAGACCTGTCTCACATATTTTGGCTTAACAGTAACAATACAGGCATTTACTGTGGCTTAAAGATAGACAACAGTATGCCTCTAAATTGACAGTCATGAGCCATGGGACAAGGATGTTACTGGGAAACAGATCGTGCTCTAGCCTATCCAGGGTATGGAGCCAGTGCCATCCCCTCACTTCCTGCAGAGACCTCAAAGACTCCTGGCCACCCCCATCAGGGCTGGTGCCTGCACCCATCACTGAAGTACTCGTAAGCATGCCAGGGGATCCAGCTCTGCTCAGCTTTGTCACCCTCCCTTGATTAAACAGGAAGCTAAGGGCACTGGGCACTCCATTATTCAGCCCATCACAGGAAACAACAGAGAGCATCTCACAGGAAACAACAAAGTGCATTGCATACATATCTGCTTGTGTTGCAGCTGGCTCTTACCCATAAGCATCACCTAGTGGCCTGCACTTCAAACTGCACGGCCACGTATAAAACCTGCCAATAAAAGACAACAGGTCTACAGAAGCAAAGACAAAAGATCCTACTCAACATACATTATAGTCACACTCTCTGGGGAAGGATGAAAAAGAAATAAGGAAAAAAGCCATCCTATCCTAAAGAAAATAATTTCAAAAACAAGGAGTGCCAGCCTTTGCAGATGAGGAATCAGTGTAAATCCTGGCATCATGAAAAAACTGAATATTGTGAGACCACCAAAGGATAACACTAGATCTCTAGCAATGGATTCTAACCAAACTGGAAATTCAGAAATGATAGATGAAGAATACAAAGTATGGATTGTGAGGAAGCTCAAAGAAATCCAAGAGAAGGTTTAAAATCAGCACATAGAAACAAAAGCAATCTGAAAAATAGAAGAGATAAATATATTTAAAAATCAAACAGAATTTTTGGAAATGAAAGAATCACTTATGTAATTTGAAACTACAGTTGAAAGGTTTGACAATACACCATACTAAGCATAAGAATTTCAGAACTTGAAGATGGGTAATTCAACTAAGTCAGATAAAAATAAAGACACAAATGTAAAAGAATAAACAAAACCTTCAAGAAATATGGGATTATGTAAAGCAACCAAACCTGTAACATATTGGCATTTCTGAGAGAGAAGGAGAAAAATTAGGCAGGCTAGACAACATATGTGAGACAATAATTCACAAAAATTGCCATAATCTTGCTAGAGAGGTAGACATCTAAGTACAAGAAATCCACAGAATGCCTTCAAGAGGCTATACAAAACAAACATTATCAAGGAATATAGTCACCGTATTATTCAAGGTAAACACTAAATTTAAAAATCTTAAAGGTAGCTAGAGAAAAGGGTTAAATCACTTATAAAGGAAAATCGATTAGACTAACAACATACTTTTAAGTAGAAACCTTACATGCCAAAAGAGATTGGGGACCTATTTTTAGCCTCCTTAAAGAAAAAAATGTCAGCTAAGAACTGTATATCCTGCCCAACTAAGCTTCATAAATGAAGGAGAAATAAAGTATTTCCCAGCCACACAAATTCTAAAAGAAGTTGTCACCAATAGACCAGTCCCGTAGGAAATGCTTAAAGGAATTCTAAATATGGAAATGAGAGGATGATACTCACCATCAGAAAAGACCATGTAAGGACAAAGCTCACAGATCCTATAAATTACACAATTGAAACTCCAAAACAACTAGCTAACAACAGTACAACAGAAACAAAACCTCATTTATCAATATTAACCTTGAGTGTAAATGGCCTAAATGCCCTGTTTAAAAGATACAGAGTGGGAAATTGAATTTAAAAATAAGAATCAACCATCTACTGTCTATGTGAGACCTACCTACTGGTTAACGACACATTCAAACTCAAAGTAAAACGGTACAAAAAGACACATCATGAATATGAAAAACAAAAGCAAGCAGGAGTAGGCATTCTCATATCAAACAGACTATAAACCAACAACAATTAAAAACGTAAAGAAGGATATTATATATATAATGGTAAAGGGTTTAATACAACAAGAAGATTTAACTATCTAAATATATGTGTATCAATTACTGGAGCACCTAGATTCATAAAACAAGTAGTTATAGACCTATGAAAAAAAACTGATCACAAACAATAGTGGTGGGAGACTTCAACACCACACTGACATCACTAGACATATCACTGAGGCAGAAAATCAACAAAGAAATTCTGAACATAAACTGGACTGTAGACAAAATGGACCTAACAGATATTTACAGAACATTCCACCTAACAGCAGCAGAATATGCATTTCTGTCACCTGCACATAGAATATCATACAGAATCAACCATATACCTGGACATAAAGCAAATGTCAATAAATTTAATAAAATCAAAATAGTATCAATTATCTTCTCAGATCACAGTGAAATAACATTAGAAATCCATACCAAGAGGAACTCTCGGAATTACATAAGTTAATGCAAACTAAACAATTTGTTTCTGAATGACATTTGGGTAAACAAAATTAAAACTGAAATCAAAAAATTTTTGAAATGAATGAAAATAGAGACACCACATATCCAAACCTCTGGGATAAAGGAACAGCAGTGCTGAAAGAAATCATAGGCAATACAAACAAATGAAAACACATCCCACGCTCATGGATGGGTAAAATCAATATTGTGAAAATGACCATAGTGCCTAAAGCAATCAACAAATTCAATGCAATTCTCATCAAAATGTCACCATCATTCTTAACACAATTAGAAAAAAACAATTTGAGAATTCATATGGAACCAAAAAAGAGCCCACATAGCCAAAACAAGACTAAGCAGAAAGAACAAATCTGGAAGTATCACATTACTTGGTTTCAAACTGTGCTGTAAGGCCATAGTCACCAAAACAGCATGGTACTGATATAAAAATAGGCACATAGATCAATGGAACAGAATAGAGAACCCAGAAGTAAACCCAAATACTTACAGCCAACTGATCTTCAAAAACGCAAACAAAAACATAAAGTGGAGAAAGGACACCCTTTTCAACAAATGATGCTGGGATAATTGGCTAGCCACATGCAAGAGAAGGAAACTGGATCCTCATCTCTCACCTTATAGAAAAATCAACTCAAGATGGATTATACAAAAATCAACTCAAGATGGATTATGGACATTTGTTGAATAGCATGTCCTTTCCCCACTGTAACCTCTCACTGTAACCTCTACCTCCCGGGTTCAAGCGATTCTCCTGCCTCAGCCTCCTGAGTAGCTGGGATTACAGGTACCTGCCACCAAGTGCGGCTAATTTTTCTAATTTTAGTAGATACAGGGTTTCACCATGTTGGCCAGGCTTGTCTCAAACTCCTGACCTCAGGTGATCTGCCCGCCTCGGCCTCCCAAAGTACTGGGATTACAGACATGAGCCACCGCACCCAGCTGGTTCCATAAAAATTTTAGGATTGTTTTTGTATTTCTATGAAGAATATCACTTATACTTTATTAGAGATTACATTGAATTTGTACATCATTTGGGGTAGTATGAACATTTTAACAATATTCTTTCAATCTATGAACATAAAATAGCATTTTATTTTTTGTGTCTTTGTCAACATTATATTTTCAGTGTAGAGGACTTTCCCTTTTTTGGTTATGTTTGTTCCTAGGTATTTTATTTTTGTAGCAATTTTAAATAGAATTGCTTTCTTCATTCATTTTTCAAATATTTCACTATTGGCACACAGAAATACTACTGATTTTTGTTTGTTGATTTTCTTTTTTCTTTTCTTTTCTTTTTTTTTTTTTTTTTTTTTTTTTTTGAGACGGAGTCTTGCTCTGTCACCAGGCTGGAGTGCAGTGGCATCATCTCGGCTCACTGCAACCTCTGCCTCCCGGGTTCAAGCGATTCTCCTGCCTCAGCTTCCTGAGTAGCTGGGACTACAGGCATGTGCCACCATGCCTAGATAATTTTTGTATTGTTAGTTGAGACAGGGTTTCCCCATGTGGGCCAGGATGATCTCGATCTCTTGACCTCGTGATCCGCCCGCCTTAGCCTTCCCAAAGTGCCGGGATTACAGGTGTGAGCCACTGCGCCCAGCCTGTTGATTTTCTAACTTGCAACATTACTGAATTTGTTTATCAGTTCTAACATGTTTTGGTGGAATTTTTGAGTCCTGCATTGGAGAAAAGTCCAGGACCTGATGACTTCACTGCTTCATTATAGCAAACACTTACCAAAAAAAATGCCAATTCTACTCAAACTGTTTCAAGAAATTGAAAAGGAAGGAATACATTCATACTCATTCTATGAGGCCAGCATTATTCAGATGCTACAACCAGACGAAGACACAACAAGGAGAGAAAACTACAGGCCAATATCCCTGATGAACATACATACAATAATCCTCAGCAAAATACTAGAAAATCAAATTCAACAACACATTAAAAAGATAATTCACCGTAATCAAGTGGGATTTATCCCAGGGATGCATGGATGGTTCAACATTTGCAAATAAATAAATATAATAAATCACATTAATAGAATCAAAGAAAAATCTATATGAACCTTTTAGTACATGCCAGAAAATCATTTGAGAAAACTCAACATCACTTCATAATAAAATCCCTCTAAAAACTGTGTATGGGAAGAACTTACCTCAGCCTAATAAAGGACATATATATGACAAACGCACAGCTAGCCTCATATTGAATGGGGGAAAATTGAACACCTTTTCTCTATGATTTGGAACAACACAAAGATGCCCACTTTAACCACTTTTATTCAACATACTACTGTAAGTCCTGTACAGAGCAATTAGACAAGAGAAAGAAATAAAGAGCATCCAGATTGGCCAGGAAGAAGTAAAAAATCTTCTTGTTTGCAGACAATATAATCTTGTATTTAGAATACTTCTTTTAAAGTCTCTCTTTTCCTCATTTCACCTAGTTAAACTTCTAGCTGGTGTACAACTTAGCTTGTTGTGTTCTTAGAACTACTAGCCTCCTCTTAATTGATTACTACCAAAAATCTCCATTGTTTTCTATTGCTATTTTAGATTTAAACTTCCCAGCTCTGTTCCAGGTAAAGTCAGTGCCCTCGGGAAAAAAATACACAACTCTGTCTTATGGACTGCCTCTTCTCCTGGGCAAAATCTTTTTGCCAATCCTCCTCTCAAAGTGGTACTCTGGCTGTATAAGCAGGCCAATGGGCAGTTTGGGTAGATTCTGGTCTTTTCAGCTTATCTCTCTTGGCATGGAACCTATGCCCTCTAAGAAAGCTCATCTTCTTGAAACTGGGATAGATAAAGCTCCAGCCATATGAATGGGGGCTGGGTACAGGAACAAAACCTCTGATCTCTTAGCCAGATGGACCTGAAGAGGAATGAAAATTTTTAGCATCATTCTCCTCTTAGAAAGATGTTGTGGCTTTAGACTGGAAGGGAAGGAGAGAAGTAGCCATGTGTTGTTGGTTGGACCCCTTCCCCTACCTCACAGTAGAATTTCAACACACTGAAAAGGGCATGGCAATATGAAGGACTGTGTTATGGTCCAAATGTCTCAGACTATCATGACTCTTTCCAATATTTAGTATATTTTCTTAAATATATGCTAAATATATAAATGTATATAAGTGTGTATATATACTTAAGTGCTTCCTTATGTATTTATATACATAAATATATACGTATATGTGTGAATATATACACATATATATGTGTATATATAAAATTTTCTGTACGCTCTTTGGACAGTTTCTACAGATTGAAATTGCTGATTTTAAATAATTTTCACAAATTGTGTTTGTTTCACTGGGGAAAGGGTCTATAGAGCTTTTTATGCTACCCTTCTGGAATTGTCGCTCATCTATTAAACTTTGTTTTTAATTTAATTAAATTTTAATTTTATACAATTTGATTTATAATAATGGGTGTATTTAACAACTAGCTTTTAAAAAGTCTATAAATTAACATTCTATGCTTGCTAGCCAGTATAAGTTGCTTTCAGCACAGTGCTCTGTTCAGTACAGGAAGCATGTAAGGTGTAATGCATACATATAGATATGTAGTTGCTCTTCTATGAGAGAGGAACAACAACATAAAAAATAGCAAAATTATTTTGAGGTTGTTGTCCTGAATATGTGTATCTGTATTATCAAAAAATAATTATTAACATCTCATAAAATGCTCCATTTGTATTCTTCTTCTTTTTTTTTTTTTTGAGACGGAGTCTTGCCCTGTCGCCAAAGCTGGAGTTCAGTGGCATGATCTCGGCTCACTGCAACCTCCGCCTCCTGGGTTCAAACAATTCACCTGCCTCAGCCTCCCGAGTAGCTGGGATTACAGGTGCAAACCACCACGCCTGGCTAATTTTTGTATTTTTTTTTTTTAGTAGAGATGGGGTTTCACTATGTTGGCCAGGCTGGTCTCGAACTCCTGACCTTGTAATCTGCCCCCCTCTGCCTCCCAAAGTTCTGGGATTACAGGCGTGAGCCACCGCGCCTGGCCTGCATTCATTTTTTTGTGCAGATAAGCTTTGACTGTAGTTACTGATTATGTCAAGTTTGAAAAATTGTGACTCAATATTATAATAATTTCTTATGATCTTTATTGGACAATCATTTTCTATAGTTGATTTATAAATGCTTCCTAGAGATACCAGAAAGTACAGATTTAAAATATTCCATTTATCAGTGTGTAATGTTTATAAAAGCAAGCAAAGTCAATTTTCAAGTGTGGAATCATTTGATAGTAATAACCTATGTGAAGCTCAAATTCAGGACTTTCCTAGATTTAATGCCTTTCTTCAGGATTTGCATCAGCATCTTAAAATTCTGGTCTTGAGACAAAAGCACATTTTATGCACTTTACCTTTCTTTTAACTAATCATTGTTAAAGACATCTAGAGACATTATAAATGCCCCTTATCTATCATCTCGTAAATAATGGGAAAACATATTTACTAATATAGAACTTCTTATAAGACAGATCATAGAGACAAATTCTTCCTTGCTACTCTGGCAATGAACAGTTAGCATAAACTCATCACACTATCACCACAGGCATATTGTGACACCCAGAGGCTTTTGTGGCCCAAAAAAGTAATTTCTGTTTTGCTTCATAAATCTAGAATTAGGAATGGGATAATTGAAGCTTATTTTGTGCTTCATGTGATGAGTTAATACTAATTATTGTATAAACACGAAAGGAGAATTTTCTCTACAGAACAGTGACTATCCATTTTCTCTTGTGCCTAACTTAGTAGATGTTCAAAATGTTAATGGTAACCTAAACCTGTTATGTTTTTGATTGACTCATTCTATGTTTTACAGTGTATTTGAGCTGTAGTGACTATGTACTTTTTATAGTTTACTTGATATTGAATATTTTTTCACCAAATAGTGTGAAAGTATATCAGTAGAAAAAGTAGCATTCTGCAATGTTTTACTATGGTTGTAATATTAATTTTTATTTTTATGAAAATATCATTCCTGTAGAACTCAGAATACACTTAATTAGACACATGTGCTGAACAGGCTTAAAAAACCCAAACCACTGAAAAATGCTAAACTGACATTATGCTGACACTGCAGATTGGCTAAGTTTTAATTGTTATATGTGATGAGCTTGTGTGGAAGTGATTCACATGATACCATGATAATGGCACTCAGTGAGCATGTCGATATAAACATAAAAGTTTAACATAAATATGATTTTAGTAAAATATGCCTTGCTAATAACTTGCTTCATATAACTAATGCTATAGCTTTCAAAAATTAGCTCAGAAAAGTATAACACAGTGGAATATATATTCAAAAAATCCCTTGTAATTAAAAGTGTGAACTATTTAAATATCTTTTGAAGATGCCTCAGTTTTGCTAAGAATGTTTCTTGAAAAAACTTTTGCTAATTAGTTGTCAGCCATCATTTCTTTATCATCACATTACACAAGTCGTGGAATATACTGGCATGTACATTTATCCAAATAGAAAACAAAGTATATATTTTTAAAAAATTAGTTTTTCCAGGACCATTTATTTTGGCTTTTAAAAATGTTTTATTTCAGACAAGTATTTCTTTTGCCTATTGTGAAAATTTCACATATTATGAATCTGATCAATGGCCAGACATATTTACACTCATAGTGCTAGTATAATTTTGTATAGTACTCTACTTATAATAAACTTAATGGTGAACAAACAAGTTGATACCTACACTGTTTAAGTTGCAGGAGAAGGGTTTATTATTTTATATATACATACATAAATAAATAGGCAATTCAATAATAATAGCTAGGAACTGTAATACTCCACACCAAATAAGAGATAAGGCAACTAGGTAGAAAATTAGTAGCATTATAGAAGTCTTGAACAACGTTATTGACAAATAAATATCAACACTATCAAAAACTAACTGATACCTTTAGGGCATTCCACCAGAAAAAAAGTTGTTGGGTTATAACATAGAAATGTAATATATCTAATACTAACATAACACAAAGAAGATGGATTAAAGAAAATCTGTATTACAGTAGGGAAATGACAAAAGGTGGTAACTCAAGTACATAGGAGTAAATGAAAAGGACCATAAATGGTTAATAAGGGTAATATAACAAACTTTATAATATATATTTACTATAATTTCTTGTCTCATTTTTTAAAAGACTTAAAATTATATGAAGTAATAATTTTAAAGTTTGTGACTATATTTGTATAATAGGTATAAAAATAGTAACACACAAATAAGGAAGAAGAGACAGAGCTATGTAGATGTAATATTTTTATATTTCTGTGTAATTAAGGTGCCCTAAATCTGAAGTTGATTCTGATAAGGTCTGTATAATAAACCCTTGACGAATCAATAAAAATAACTCAAAAAATAGCACAAATGTATTAAACACATACAGAAATCAAATTTACCCAGTGGAATATAAACTCCAAGTCTGTGTTTTAATTGTGATATATGGTCACATGTGTGTAATCTTGAAACTAAATGTGTATTCTATTATTTTATGTGGAGTACCATATAGAAAGGAAGTAAGCCACAGTTTTTGATCGTGTTACTTAAGTCTTCTATATCTGTAGGCTGATTGTCAACCTAGTTGCTCTATCTCTTATTGAATGTGGAGTGTTGACATTCCCATCTATTGCTATTAAATTGCCTATTCATTTCTGAATTAGCAAATATTCCCTTAATGCAAAAATAACAAAAATACAGATGACAGAGAAAACAAAAATTAAATGGCAGATGCAATCCAATTATTAATAGTAACATTAAATGTAGATATATTAATCCAATCAAAAGGCAGAGATAGACTGTATAAAAATACCTGATTCCACAATATGCTGCTTATAAGAGACATAATTTAGATTAAAAACTACAAGAGAATAAAAGTAAAATGATGGAAAATATGTATTACAAAAAAGCAAGAAGAAGGCTGGAGTGTCTATTTTACTATCAGACAAAATAGACTAAGAAATTTTACTAGAAATACAGTGGGGTATTTAATAACAACCAACATGTATACATCTATTAGAAAAATAATTATAAATGGAAATGCATCTAAAAACAGAGTGCTAAAATGCATAAAACAAAAACTGCCAGAGAATAAGAGAGAGATTGATCATTCAACAATAACAGAGTCTTTAATGCTTCGTCTTCAACAGTAGATGGAACAACAAGGCAGAATATCATCAATGGAATATAAGACTATAAGCTTAGTAAACTCAACAGGTATCTATAGAATGCTTCACTTAAGAACAGAGTATACATTCTTCTCAATGTATACATGGAATATTCTCCAGCATAGATAATATGCTAGGCCAAAACGAAGCTTCAATAATTTAAACAGAAATAATATAAAGCATGTTTTTCCACCAGAATGGAATAAAATTAGTAATTAATAACAGAAAAAAATTGGAAAACATATATATATGGAAATTAGAGTACTCACTCTTAATTAACAGGTACGTCAAAGAAGAAAAAAAAGGAAATCAGACAATACTTTGAGATGAATGAAAATCAAAATGTAATATAATAAAACTTATGAGACTAAGTGAAAGCAATGCTTACTGGGAATTTTATCAGTCACTATATTGAGAAAAAGAAATGTCTCAAACAAATTAACCAACCTTCCACCTAAAGACACTGGATGGAGAGAAAACTAAAACTAAGGCAAGCAGGAGGAAAAAATAATAAAGATTAGCCTAACTTTAATGAAATTGAGGCTAAATAAAACAGAGAAAATTAATAAAACCAAAAAGTGATTCTCTGGAATAATCAACAAATTTGAGAAATCTTTAGCTAGATTTACCAAAATAAATGAGAGAAGACTCAAGTCACTACAGTCTGAATTGAAAGAGGTGATATTACTGCCATCCTCACTGAAACAAAAATGATTATAAAGACACTACAAACAATTGTATTCCAGAAAATTAGATAACTTAGATGAAATTAGCAAATTTTTAGAAAGACACCAACTACTGAAACTAGTGCAGAAAGTAATAAGCAATAACAATAGACTTAAAACAAGTGGAAAGATTGAATTAGTAATAATTTTAAAAGTACCCACAAATAAATTTCAAGCCCAGATGGCTTTATCACCAACTTCTATCAAACATTTTTAAAGTATATATACCAATCTTCACAAACTCTTCCAGAAAGTAGTGAAGGTAAGAACTCCAACTTGTATGAGGCCATGTGGATTTTCAACTGCACAGGCAATTGACATACCTAATTCCTGCACTGTTCAAAAGTCAACTGTATTATGTTGAGGACTTTTCCTCAACAGATCTACATTCATAAAGAAAATTTGGATCTAAGTTGTCTTTCTTTATAAATCTTTGTCTGTTTTGGTTACCAGGATAATGATGGCCTCCCCCAAAACAAGTAATAGCATACTGTTGCCTAGAAGCCTTACAGATAACATAAACAATTGACTAACACAAATTTGTATATTATATTTATTAAATAGTGTACTCTTACAATAAAGTGAACTAGAGAAAAAATGTTTTTAAGAAAATCATAAAGAAGAGAAAATATATTTAGTATTCATTAAGTGGAAGTGGATCACAATAGAGGTCTTCGTCCTCATTGTCTTCATGTATATACTATGATTATATTTATGCAATTATTATTTAATACTTCAGCTTTACATTTGTTTACATTTCTCTTGACTGCTAGTGGTGCCATGTATGGTCTGGAAATATGTCTGTACGTTTTGATAAATTTTAAATTTTGTAATAGATATGTATATATTCTACAGTAGTGAATAATAAGATAGACTAGTATATACATATATTTTATGCATTCATGACATTCCAAACTTCTTTTTATCAAAATTCCTTGACTATGCTGACCGTGGGTTTTTTTAAATTATCACAAATCCCCAGATATTTTGCCAATGTATTTGTTGAAAAAAATCCACACATTACAAGCCCATGTTGTTCAAAGATCAACTCTAATAGCAAACTGAAACCTGCAACTTATAAGAATATACACCATTGCCAAATGAGATTTATACCTTGAAGGTAATATTGGCTTAATATCTAACAATTAATGAAATTAACACATCACATCAATAGAATAAAAGATAAAAATCAGAGGACCATCTCAATAGACACTGAAAAAGCATTTGACCAAATCAAATGTAACTTCATGATAAAACCACTCAATTAACTAGGAATAGAAGAAAACTTCCTCAACCTGATAGAGTATGCACAAAAAAAACCCACAGCTAATATTACACTTAACCATGAAAGACTGGATTCTTTCTCCTTAGGATCAGAAATAAGGCAAAAATATCTACTCTCACTACATCTATTTAAAATTGCACTGGCAGTACTATCCAGGGGAATTAGATATGCAAAAGAAATAGTAAACATTCAGATTTGAAAGGAAGAGGTAAAACTATCTCTATTCAGATAAAATGATCTTGAGTGTAGAATATCTTGAGGAATTAATGACAAATATTAGAACAAGTAAATGAGTTCAGCACAACTGCAGTATATAAGATCAATAAACAAACATTAATTTTACTTTTTTAAACTTGAAACAAAGAATCTGAAAATAAAATTGAGAAAGGGATTTCATTTACAATAGTACCAAAATAATAAAATACTTAGAAATAAACTTAAAAACTTGTACTGTGAAAACTGTAAACAATTGTTTAAAGAAATTAAAGACAATAATGTGTGGGAAAAATACTTAATGATTATAGAACTGAAAAATTTATATTGTAAGGTGAAAATGCTTCCCAAATTGACTTACAGATGCAACACAATGCTTGTTATTTTATTTATAGAAATTAGTGAGCTGATTCTAAATTTTAAATGTATATAGAATTGCAAGGGACTCAGAATAACGAAGCAATATTTAAAAGGAGGAACAAAGTAGTAAGACACACATTTCCCAATTTCAATACTTAACTAGAAACTGACAATAATCAATGCAGTGTTACTGGCAAAAGCATTAGACATGGAAAAAAATGGAATAGAATTGAGAGTCCAGAAACAGAAATATACATCCATGTTCAACTGATTTTTGACAAGGGTACCAAGGCCATTTAATGAGAAATAATAGTCATTCAGCAAATGGTGCTGGGACAACTGGACACCCACATGCAAATGAATAAAATGGGATTGTTACCTCATGTCATGTTTAAGAAGGTTAACAGATTAAAAATCTGTACATAAGATCTAAAAATATAAAACACTTAGAAGAAAATACACATACATCTTGATAAGCTTGGATTAGTTGATGGTTTCTTAGATATGATATTAGAAGCACAATCAACAAAAAAGATAGATTGTATTTCATCCAATTAAATACTTTTATGTGTCAAAGGATATAATTATAAAAAGAGACAATCCAAAGAATGGGAGACAATTATTTGCAATGATTATATCTGATAAAGTAGTTTTATCTTGAAATATATATGTTCAAAATTTAAATTATGGTGATGGTTGCCCAACCTTGTGAATATACTAGAAGCCATTGAACTGTACACTTTTAATAGGTGCATTTTATATTCTCATATTATGCTAATTATACATCACTAACATGTTTAGAAAGAAAGAGAGATAGGATACAAGCAAACTCTCATTAGGTATATTAACAACAAATCAAATAGGCTCCACGTCAAAGTATATTACAAGAGATGAAGAATGGCATTTCATAATAATCAAAGGGTCAATCAAAGGGTCAATCTTAAAGAGGAAATAATTAATTTTAATGTGCATGAATATGAAAGCAGACCTTCAAGACACCAAAAACAAAAGATGTAATGTTTATTCATCAATCAAATCAAAGTTATAGTTGTATATTTTAACACTATCATATATTATGACCAAATAGTCATTTGGAAAACAATATATCTAGTATTTTTTCCAAATACTCATGGAACATTCGCTAACGGAGGCCAATATTGAACCAGAAAAATAATACTTTATGCATTTCAAATAATATAAATTATGTAATGTATGCTTTCTGACTAAAACCAAAAATATAACAAAATTTTATCCAAAATTGGATAAAGTTTGAATAAAATATTTTTAAATGACAATATCAAAGAGTAAATCACAAGAAAATTATAAATTATTTTTTATCTAATATAATGAAAGAAAAAATATATAAAAATTAGTGGGAGGAAGTTAAAGCAGCAGTGAGAGGGAAAGGAGTATAATATAAGCATTTATTGATGCTTACATTAGCAAGTGAAAAAAAACTTAAAATCAATGACCTAAACTTTAATATTGAAAGCATAGAATTAGAAGAACAAATTAATTCTAAAGTAGAAGGAAGAAAACAATACATTTCATAATTGACATTAATATAGTTGAAAATTCCAAGAGTTACATATCTGATTTCATAATATCAATGTTGACTGTTTTTCTGGTTCGACATTCCCAGGGATTTGGCTTCTCAAGCCCAAGTTACTTTAGGAGGTGGCTCCCATATCTATTCAGTTAGACATGTTTGCTTGTTTTTATCCAGGTGTTTTTGCTTTTGCTCATTTTTAATAAAGCTGAAGACAAATTGATCATATTGAAATGTTACAACATTGGTAATTCTTTTGTGTGTGATGTTGACTCAGATTAAGTTGTGGTTTATCTAAAGTTAAAACTTTATAAAACATATATTTGAAAGTGTTTATAGTTTTCTTCAGAGGTAGAAAAAATATGAGTTATAAATTTATGAGAGATTATAATTTGTGATATATACATCATATTGGTTTTGGCTGTTGTAGAGCTATTTCCTTTCTATGAAGTATTTATTTTTTGACTCAATGAATGTATAGTTTGATTTCCTACTTTTTTTATAGTAACCAACAGGATGAATTCACATTTATTTTATGCTTTATATCAAGTTGCCAGTTTTTAATTTTCACAAAAATCTTATGAGAAAGGCATATTATTTTTTACTTAGATAAGAAAACTGTGGCTCAAAAAGATTAAGCTTAAAAGTAGTGTAATTACATATGAATATACGTTTATATAACTTTAAACACAAGATGTATAGGAAAGACATACATTACACTCACTAACAGAAATGTGCATATACATACATCTACAATGCACCTAAATAAAAATTTTTTGGCAGAACAGCTCTCAGTCAAATTTAAAAGATAAGAAAGTTTCTATTCACCACTACATAATGCAAATTCACTCTCTTCTCCCTTCTTCCTGATTCTCCACTGTTACCCTGAATCATCAACGTCCTTTGTTGTAGTCTATAATTAAAAATATTCCAATTATTTATCTGAACTTCTTATATAAATATTACTTGAAATTTTGTGACTATTTTTTTGAATTCTAGTAAATACTGGTAAACTGAGTGAATATTTTACAAAAATGTCTTAATATATTTCTAGTTTAGATAACACAGTTATATTCCAAGAAGTACATTCTAGTAACATTATGCCACAATGTGAAGGGGAGGGGAATATAAACTATTAAATATATAAGAAGAGGTATATTTATGTATAATGATACAAAAGAGAAAATATTTAATTTGGCAAAATATCAAGTATGAAATTCACCTCCATTTATTTATTTACCTTTTATTTTATCTGTTTTGGAGTTAGGATAATCACATTGTTGAAGAATGTCTTTAAAATTATTATTTGGATGGTACTCACTGGTTTTCTTATTGGAAGAAAATGACATTAATTAATAAGCATTTTTAATGAACAAGAATCAGGCTTTAGTCAAGTTTACCATGCTTAGTAAGGTCATACAGATATGTATGATACAAAAGAAATGTGCATTCAGTAGAAATTATCCTTGGAGTACCCACACAGCCATTCTGTTTTCCACATTCAGTACAGTAGTCAATACATTATGTGATGTATTTAATACTTTATTATAAAATAGCCTTTGTGTTAGATAATTTTGCCCAATTATAGGCTAATATAAGTGTCCTGAGCACATTTGGGCTAAACTATAATGTTTAGGCTAAACTATAATGTTCAATAGGTTAGGTGTATTAGATGCATTTTTGACGTATGGTATGTTCAAGCTATGATGAGTTTATAGAGATGTAACACCATTGTAAGTCCAGGAACATCTGTAAATGTATTCTGTAACTTAAAATATCTGCATAAATTTTAGAGTATAAGAAGATTTGTATGCTGGTTAGTTTAGTCTGTAAAATTCTATTTCCCATGTTAAAAGTCTTTTCTGGTACAAGAAAAACCTCTGTAAGCAAAAAAGAAAATACTACTTCTTAGATTTTTTTAACAGAGGAGGTAAAAGAAGGAAATATCTAATTACAAAGTACCTTCTATTGAAACTTAAATGATTAAATACAAAAGGAAACTCACATTATTGACTCTATTTATTTGTGCTTTCTAGAGAGAAAATCATTGTTGAGGAGTCTAATATAGTATATTTAAAATCCATATATGTCTGCTTGAAACTATGGAAACCATAATTAATTGACTTGGGAATTCACTTTTAATGTGAAATCAAATCTGCAAGGGTTTTTTGTTCTCCTTTTGTTAAACCTCTTTTGGTATTATAGACATTCTGAGTTTTATTTCCAATTGAAGAGACTGTACAAACATTAATGTTTTAAAATTACATTTGACATATATTTTTGTTTGTTTTCAAATACATGCTACCCTTTGATGAATTATCTCTGCTTACCACAAATCCTTCTCTCCTTACCCTCTTTGTATTTATTTCTTTTCTTCTGACCTATTTGATTATTAAATATATTTAGATGAAAAGTACAATAGAAATATATCTATCTATACCAGATGAGAACAATTTAAAAAAATATCAAAATCATTGTCCTCACAACATGATATCAATACTTTTTCTTTTTTTTTTTTGGACAGAGTTTCACTGTGTGGCCCAGGTTAGAGTGCCGTGGAATGATCCCGACTCACTGCAACCTCTGCCTCCCAGGTTCAAGCGCTTCTCTTGCCTCAGCCTCCGTAGTAGCTGGGACTACAGGCTTGTGCTACCACATCTGGCTAATTTTTGCATTTTTAGTAGAGACAGGGTTTCACTGTGTTGTCAAGGCTGATCTCAAACTCCTGACCTCAAGTGATCCGCCCATTTCGGCCTCCCAAAATGCTGGGATTACAGGCATGAGCCACTGTGCCCAGCCAGATATCAATACATTTTTAAATGAAATTTGTCATCAACTAAGTATATTTTGATAAAATAGATTTTTTAATGCAGGTGAGCTACACTTATCTAACTAAAAATTTAAAAACAACTTATTAATATTTGGAATGCTATATCACTATGACTGAAAAGCCAATATGAGAAATTTTAATTCGTGTAGAAAAAGTTTTATTCATATGCTACCTGTCTTCACAAAGAATATATAAATTCACCTCTTCACATAATATAAAACCAATAAATACCACTCTTTATTTTCAACAGTAATCTGAGGGCAGTGAGAGAAGAGGTTAGAAAATTAAGCCTGAGCAACAGTGCTTAAAACGCAGCTTGCATGAACTAATATTTAATAGAGCAGAAGAAAGCTGGGTGTAATTTTAAAATCCCTCTCTGTTATCTTTAATTTCTTTGAGTTTCCTCAAAACAGCTATTTTACATTTTCTGTCTGAAAGGTCACATACCTCTTTTTTTCTAGGATTAGTCCCTGGTGCTTTATTCTGTTAATTTGGTGAGGTCATGTTTTCCTGTATGTTCTTGATACTTATAGATGTTCATCTCTGTCTGGGCATCAAAGAGTTAGGTTTTTATTGTAGTTTTCTTAGTCTGGGCTTATTTATCCTCATCCTTCTTGGAAAGGCTTTCCAGATTTTCGAAAAGACTTGGGTGTTGTGATCTAAGCTGTATCTGCTTTAAGGGGGGCACCACAAGCTCATTAACACTGTTTTTTGCAGACTTATATAGGTACCATCTTGATAGTCCTGGGCAAGATATGGAAGAATTCTCTGAATTACAAGGCAGAGACGCTTGCTCTCTCCCCTTACTTTCTCCCAAACAGAGTCTCTTTCTCTCCTTTGAGCCACTTGGAACTGTAGTTTTTGTGACACAAGCATCCCTGTGGTCACCACACCTAGGACAGCACTAGGTCAGACCTGAAGTTAGCATGGCACTGGGTCTCACCCAAGGCCTGCTGTATCCATTCCCTGACTACTTACTGTGTTTACTCAAGGGACTGGGGCTCTACAATTAGCAGGTGGTAAAGCCAGCCAGGCCTTTATCTTTCCCTTCATGGTAGTGAGTTTCCCAGACCTCGAGTGGGTCCAAAGGGGCCTACCAGGAGCTAGGGACTATAATCAAAAACCTTAGCAGTCTACCTGATATTCTATTGTACTGCAACAGAGCTGGCACTCGAACCAGAAAGCCCAGTCCTTCCCACACTTCCTTTCTCTTTCCAAAGGCAGAGGAGCCTCATCTTGTGGCCACTGCCTCCACACACCCACAGAGGGTGCTACCAGGCTATGGCCAATGACTCCTTAAGGCCCAAGGGCTCTTCAGTCAGCGTGTGGTGATTGCTGCCTTGCCTGAGACCCGCCCCTCAACCTTCAGGGTAATGGGCGCCCCTCTGGCCAAGCACAGGTCCAAAAATGTTGTCCAAGATCCAAATCTTGGAATCAGGGACCTCAAGAGCACACTTAGTGCTGTAAACCCCTGTGGCTAAGCTGGTACCTAACCTGCAAGACAAAGTCCCCTTTACTTTTCCCTCTAGTTTTCTCAAGCAGAAGGAATCTTGCTTTGTAGCCACCAGAGCTGAGAATGTTTTGAGTCTCTACTGAAGCCAGCAAGTCTCAGAGTGTCACCCCAAGCCCTTGACATAGTACCAGGGTATCGCTGCTAGTTATTCAGGGCCCAAGGGCTCTTCAGTTAGCAGTTGATGAATTATGCCAGAATTGGCTCCTTTCCTTCAAGGGAGTCGGTTCTCTTCTTACACAGAGTGTGTCTAGCAACATCATCCAGGAGCTGTGGCCTGGAAAGGGGATCTCATGACTGACTGGTGCTCTATTCTGCTGTGGCTGAGCTGGTATTCAAGAAGCAAGACAAAGCCCTCCCTGCTCTTGCCTCTCATCTTCTCAAGCAACCTTTCAAGTTTATTTGGAGACCCATAGCAATTTAGCCCATGGTGGTGAAGCTTGCAGAAACTCAAGTAAGGGCCACTGAGATTGGCAATTCCCCTCTAGCTAGGGCTGGTTTAAATGCACCCTCTTTGGGTGGGCATCAGCTGAGTTTGCTTTTGTTTTCTTTCTGCTATAGCACTGCAGCACTGAGTTCAATGTCTCACAATTGCTACACTATTCCTCTTCCCAGCACACAGAAATGTTCTGCACACCACATGGACACTGCCAGGGGTTGAAGGAGGAGTGGTGTTAGCATTCAAGACTATTTTTTTCTACCTCTTCAGTGCCTCTTTCAGCAATATAAACTTATAATCAGGTGCTCATCTAATTTTTGGTTCTTATAATGGTGTTTTTGGTAGATTGTTGTTACATTTGTGTTCTTGCAGGTGACACGGTTAGTGGAGCCTTCTGTTCTGCCACCTTGCTCCCCCTCCCTCAAGTACCGTTTTACAGTTTTGAAGAGCACTGGTCAGGTATTTTTCAGAATGTCCCCCAATTGGAATTTCTCTGATGTTTATCTCATAATTAGACTGGAGTAATATATGGAAATCCTGAGGTGTAAAACATCATCGTCATGACACCATATCAATGATACATACTCTCAACACGATGCATCACCATTGATGTTAACATTGGTCACCTGCCTTACATAATGTTTTCTAGTTTTCTCCAGTGTAAAGTCACTTTCATTCCCACCCTATCCATATTATATGTGTGTGCAGCTCAGATTTAAGGAATGGGGACTTACACTCCACCTCCTTAAGGGCAGATTCTCTACATAAATTATTTAGAATTCTTTTGTGTGAAAGATGTAGTTATTCTTCTCTATTCATTTATTTATTCAATAACTCATTAATTTATATCAGTATGAACAAAATGTTTTTGTTGTGGATTATTATCCAATACAAGCTCATTTATTATGTTGCTCAATTTTTTCCAGCTTTAACCATTGGTAGCTCTTTTTATTTGCTCCTATAGCCCTTTGATGAACCTTAAAATGATCTGATTTTTAAGGTACTGTCTTGCTTTCTGGTGCTATAAGATGCACCAGGCTTGCCTTATGTGTTTTCTTCCCTGTTTGTAGAATCAGTCATTCCTTTAAGGAGATATGGTTTCTTTTATTGAATAATTATATTAGAAAACAAGATTCAGGTGCTGGGTGTACTCTTTGCTAATGGCATATAATTGCTTTTAGGCTCTCTCACCTGACAGAGTAAAAAGATACAGTTGTGAATACTAACCTTTGTATTATAGACTTACCTATAAATGTTTATATATGTATTCATTTCTCTATTATCATATATATAAATACATACCAATGTCTCTAACATTATTTAATTACCATATATATGATCCCAGCCTCCTCCTCTCTTTGTTAATATTTAACCTCTCACTCCAACAGTAAAAGCATAAACAAAAACAAACACAGAAAACCGGCTTCTACATTCTGTCATACACTTACTAATTACTCAATTTCAATATATATGTATAGTAATTTCGGAATTGCTAACCCATATCCTTATGGGAAATGGTTTTCTAAACTTAAACAGTGCTTCTACACAGTTTCTTTTGCCTTTAGTCCTACAGACTCTTCCATCTCCTTCACTGAGGTCATTTCATACATTTCACATAGTTTTAGTACATTTTATTTTGTCAGATTCTGCATTCCATCCCTGGAGTCTTAATCTTCTCAATTATTTAAAAAAAAAGTTTGTGTACATTCAGACTTACTATTCTTTTTTTTTTTTTTTGAGGCAGAGTTTCACTCTTGTTGCCCAGGCTGGAGTGCAATGGTGCAATCTCGGCTCATCGCAACCTCCACCTCCCGGGTTCAGCGATTCTCCTGCCTCACCCTCCCGAGTAGCTGGGATTACAGGCATGTGCCACCACACCCAGCTAATTTTGTATTTTTAGTAGAGACAAGGTTTCTCCATGTTGGTCAGGCTGGTCTCAAACTTCTGACCTCAGGTGATCTGCCTTCCCTCAGCCTCCCAAAGTGCTGGAATGATAGGCGTGAGCCACAACACCCAGCCCAGACTTACTCTTAGTGCATAAAATTTTATGAGACTGGATAAATGCTCAATGTTTCAAATCCATCATTACAATAACATACCTGATAATGTCACTTCCCTAAAAAATCTTCTGTAGTTCACCTATTCAAACATTCTCTCACCCTTTCAACCCATGGCAACCACTAATGTGTTTATCATTTCTGTAGTTTTGCCTTCTCAGTATGTCATATAATTGGAATTATACAGTATCTAGCTCTATAGACTGGTCTCTTTCATGTAGCAACATGCATTTAAAATTCATCTATGTCTTTTTGGTTTTTGGTAGCTAATTTATTTTTATTCCTGAATAATATTCTATTGAATGGATGTACCATAATTTGTCCATTCATCCACTCAAGGACATATTATTTGCTTCCAGGTTTTGGTAATTATGGATAAAGCAGCTATAACCATTTGCAATAGGATTTCTTTGTGCATGCATGTTTTTATACTTTATTTTATTTTATTTTATGCATTTAGTTGTTCTACTAGTTATATAGTGGTTCTCATTCCAATTTCTAATGACACATGATGTGCAGCATGTTTTTACATACTTCTTATTTACCTTCATTTATAGATATATATTCCATGTTGGGGTGTCATTATATATGTGGATACATATATGTGTTAATGGGCCCCTAGTGTCTGATTCTTCTCCTATATGTGTTATCTTTAACGTAACATAAATACATATTCACATTCTAACTATACTACTTACAATCTCGATCACTAGGAGCCATAGTTATCTCATCTATAAGAAATGATATGCTTTTCTCATAGGAGTGTTGTGAAAACATAAAAATTAGCAATTTTATATAAGGCAAAAAATAAATGTGAGTTCATCTTATTACTTACAATTCTAGAAAATAAGTCTACATATTTATTTTTTATTTTATTTTTAAATTTTAGATTTGGTGGTACATTTATTAATCTAAACTTTATTTGAGCCCCAATATAAAAAATTCATGAAAAAAATTAGTTATCCAGTGGGAAAAAAACTGTATATAATGTAGATCATGAGTTTGTCTCATCAAATTTTAACTCACATATTTTATTCTGCCTTTGAACAAAAGTGTTACCAAAAATTGTTTCTTTATATATTCAACTTTTGGTAAATCATAACACTTAATCATTGACACAGATTAAGGTCTTAATGGAGGGCTGGAGACCCTTTTTTCTCTCTCTCTCCTCTGGTAAACATTTTCCTTTTACTTTCTGCCACCTCACTCTCTCAATTCTAATATTTCTCTTCTCAACTCATCAATACTCTACACTCCACCTGATATCACCTTTTTTCAGTTAAGTGAATCATCCTTTTTTAGTGTTGAAATCACCTCCAAGCAGAGAGCCAAGAGGCTTTTAAGGACCCAGTTATTTTTTCCCTTTATCTCACACTTGTGCTGCTTAATTTCCATTCTATGGAAAGTCATGTTATAGGTTTATCCAGATTTACTATTCTTTGTGTAGGAAGAGCAAATCTAATCACTGTAACTCTTTTATGGTCAGAAACAGGATGGATTTTTGCATTTAATATCCAACAATAAAAATAAAATATTAATTCTTCTTCAGTGTATCTGCTGAAATATCAGTGACCTTGGAATATTATACACTTAAGCAAACTGTCTTTTCAAGTGTTAGCCAACTGCAGTCACATGGTTTGTCTTCTCACATTGCATCTTTTACATTTCTGCTTTCACATTGTGTTTCTTACAAACCAAGACCTATGTTTGAAAGTGTCAGCCAGTCCATTAATAAGAACATTTAATTAAAATGCCAGTTGTGTTACAACTTGTTCCCTAAAAATTTCCAAGTAACTGAAAAATGAAAGTTTATTTCCCAGCTGTAGATTCCCCAGAGAAATTCAGGAAATACCTTTATAAAATCTGGTAAGAAAAAAAAGCAAACAAAAAATTCTATTCCACATGACTTCTTTCATTAAGAAAAAACCTGGAGGAGATTCTTCCAGTGTAAATATGGTAAGGAGTCCCTTGTAACTATTGCCTGGTGATATTTTGATTCACTGTTTCTCAAATGAAATGTTAAGTCTGTACTTCATTTTCCAAGAGTTATTATTGATATTAGAACTCACATTGTATTATTTTGAATTGGTGGTTGTTTTGTATCATAAAACTAAGGAGATGATAACAGCATAGTTTCAGGAATGACATGGTTTATTGACATACAAATATAATTTTTTCCCTTAGGTTTGCAGTGTTTAAAGAGGGGGAGAATTACATGAACAAATCTCACAGAGAATGCACTCAATAGGCGAGGTACATTAACCACATAGTAAGTGAGTTTCAAAGTTATTAGTCTACTTGCTAAATCTGAATAAAAGCAGGCCTCTGTGGAAAGTAAAGTCTAATTCAACTTTGAGGTATGACTTTATAGGAGTGATTCTCAGGAGAGATGATATCCAACATAGTAGGAGATCTGTGAAGGCACTTCAGGTAGATGAGGTTTCTGTTGACCAACAAGGCTTCAAAGGTTAACTCAAAGCCTAAAGATGTTGCTTTGCCACTACCTGATCTGTTAGTCCTCAGAGAAGCAGCTGACAATGCAGCCCTATCACAGAAAATGTTCTTGATCTATAGCCTGCTACAGCCTAAGCTCTCAAAGTGTCTGTTAAATTTGGGTTTATATGTATTTTGAAGTGCAGGAGGTGAGGTCAATAATTCAAATATGGATTTTTATAAGGTGTCACCTTCTTAAGGAGAATGGGGAATAAACTCCAAGTTCTTATCACAGCAAAATGTATCACTTATATAGCAAACTACATAGGTGTTTGGAATCATTTCAAGGTTATATAACATTGATTATTGGTTTAAAAGTACAACATGTGTGTCATGATCAACTGAAAAGATTGTGAGCTTTCAGAATCCTATAATTTGGTCTAAATAATAGAAAGTATAAATTATTTTTAAATAAATTTCTGCCACATTTATTAGCTACCACATGGTTAACATGGAATTGAGTTGTTTCTATGAAGGAAGACTTCCACTGTAAGCTTCAAATGAACTAATCCGATCTTGTATATTTACAAATTTAATCATTCAACTTATTAAATTATAAACAAAATTTTAGATGTAAATGTAACAATTACATTTTCTACTTCAATATTATAGAGATTAAATTTGGAGGGCTTAAGTGAACCCAGTTATGGTATAATTTTCTGCCACTTCAATGAATGAGGGGTATGGCATTGAAAATGGTATCATAGGCTGGGCGTGGTGGCTCACGCCTGTAATCCCAGCACTTGGGGAGGCCGAAGTGGGTGGATCACTTGAGGTCAGGAGTTCGAGATCAGCCTGGCCAACATGGTTAAACCCCATCTGTATTAAAAATACAAAAAATTTAGCTGGGATTGGTGGCTCACGCCTGTAATCCCAGCTACTCGGGAGGCTGAGGCAGGAGAATTGCTTGAAACCAGGAGGCGGAGGTTGCAGTGAGCCAAGATCATGCCACTGCACTCCAACCTGGTTGACAGAGCGAGACTCCATCTCAAAAAATAATAATAATAGTATCATAAATCAGTTCAATGCCATTTAAGTTGGCTGAAAATTTGGCACAACAAACAAATCGAGTCAATGTTTTTAGACTCAGTGATATAGCTAAGACACAAGTCCAGTTTACATTTGCTTAACAGGTTAAGGTAAAATGCACGTGATTTCACCATAAGAAAAACATTGCAATGGCCCCAATCTTACCATTCAATTTGACATTAGTGAAAACCGTGGTAAGAAAAATCACTCCCTCATTTGAGAAAGTTCATCTTCTTAATTTGTGGTCTTGATATGGTATCAGTTTTTGTGTTATCTGCAATATTCCAGCTGCCATACCCAATGTTAAAGGTGTATGATTGACCACACTTAAAAAATATATATATATGTATATGTTTATATATGTATATGTATATATATATTATATATATATATATATGAACTGCAAATATCAAAGCACAACTATTTTTTAAACATTTATTTTAAATTCAGGAGTACATGTTCAGGTTTCTTATATAGGTAAACTCGTGTTATGGAGGTATGTTGTATAGATTATTTTATCACCCAGGTATTAAGCCTAGTACCCATTAGTTATGTTTCCTGATCCTCTCCCTTCTCCCACCCTCCACCTTCAGGTAGGCCTCAGTGTCTGCTGTTTCCCTCTCTGTGTGTCCATGTGTTCTCATCAGTTAGCTCCAACTCATAAATGAGAACATGTGGTATTTTCTTTGCAGCCATAAAAAGGAATGAGTTCATATCCTTTACAGGAACACGGATGGAGCTGGAAGTCATCATCCTTAGCAAACACGCAGGAACAGAAAACCAAAGTAAAATCATTATATGGAAGTACTGCACTGCCATCTTTGAAAATGCAAACATAAATTCCATGACTTCAAAAAATGTTACTCCTGCTGACATTTCAAAGACAATGTACTGAAAGTTTGTAATACCAAACATTTATTTTGGGATTTAAAAGGGAATATATTGTGTGAGGTGCTAACTTATCGGTTAAACATGTAGACCACTTATGAAGCATACTCGATAGTAAATCGATATGGCCTTGCCCTTATCACCCGTAATTATTTTGCAAGAAGTAAACATTTACACATACCTGAGAAGATAAAATATATTTGAAAGGAATACAATTGTAAAATAGGATATTCTTTAGCAGATCATGGCCATGCTTGTAGGAAAACAATACAAATACTGGGATGTATTTTGGTGAACAATAATTTTCACTTATGTCAATTATTTAATTTTTTCATAATCCTAGGTACTATTAAAAGTAAATCTTTATTAATTTATCAGTCATTTATGCTTTTTATAAGTGTTAATAAACTTTATTTCTTGCTTTGTGCTAATCATTGTGTTAGACTTTATAGAAGATATGAAGCTGAATAAAGCACAGAATAACTGACCTGAAATAGGTGTTAAAATATAATCAATGTTTTCAAAATAAAATAATAAATGTTCTGAATCTATTGTAGATGTTATGGCAGTGTCTGAGTTCCTAACAAATGGATTGATTTAGGAAAAATACACATATTTTGAAAGTGTTTATACAGTAGTGTTCTGCTCTGTGCTCTTCAGAAAAATAGAAACAATACGATATATATATTTGTATACACACACATATGTGTGTCTGTATATTTTATATAGAGAGAGAGAGGAGAGAGAGAGGAAAATTATGAGGAATTGGCTAATGTGATTACAAAGGCTGAGAAAACCAAAATTTGTGTTGTGGGCCAGCTGCCTTAAGACCCAGGAAAGCCTATGGTGCAGATGGATTCCAAGACAGTTTGTTGGAGAGAATTTCCTCTTGCTTGGAAAGGCTAGTCTTTTTGTTCTGTTTGGGCATTTAATTGATTACATAATGCTTAACCACATGATGAAGGGAAACATGTTTATTCAAAGTTCACCAGAACCAGTTTTAATATTAATCTCATCCACAAATACCCTCTAAATTGACACATAAAATTAACCATAGGGATTAGCTACTGTGATAGACACATACAAGTGAAATAAAAGCAAAAAGGCAGGAGAGGTTATTTTGATCTGGGGTGGCCAAGGGAAGCTTTATACATGAGACAAGATCAAGCTAAATCCTGGGTAGTATTTGAATAGGTCAAGAACGAAAAGAACCCATTCAACACACTTATTTTTCTCAGGAAGATCAAATCAGCATATTTAGCAGAAATAGAGGTTGGGATTATTGATGAAATAATTATTCTCATAATGATAGACTAATTAATTTGAACAAACTTTCTAGTTCAAAAAAATGTTGAATATGGTTCGGAGTATACTAAAATTTGTTCTTAAATTCATCAAAAAATCTAAGGACTGGGTAAAGATCTGTGAGAAAAGAAGAAACCAGATAAGTGAGCCCTTTAAATAATTTTATTTTGATTGTGAGCTATTGATGGCTTTAATGTCTTGATAAACCAATTAAAAATGCGTGGCCTGCCAAGGATGAAGACCCTGGAAAACTATCCACCATACTGATCTGGGATTTTTAAGGTGTGTGCCCTGAAGGTAATGGTAAATTTTAATAGCTGCTCACATTTTCTGTCTGCCTTCAGTGCTTTTTTTTGTTACCCCTCTTATTTCTTCCTGAGAAATCTTTCCACAGAATATATCTCATTATGTTCTAACACACACTTGCTGGGAATGTGAACATTTCTTTCTGTGCCTAAATCACATTGTGCTCTTTCTCCTGCTCCATGCTAAGCTATTGAATTCTTAAATATTACTTCTTCTAGGAAAACTTTTCTCTTCTTTTATCCTCCCTAATTGTGCAATTAACACCACAAATAACTGTCTCATAGTCCTCTACTATATGATCAATGTGTTACACTGTAGTGCAATAGATTACTTATTCCTTTGGTTTCCTCAAAATACCACGTACATCGAGAAGGTCATAACCCCTGTTTTTGTAATTGTATCTTGAGTAAAGTGTATCGTCTGATTTAGATGAGGTGCTTATAGCAGACATTCAGTGCTCACTATTTCTGTGCTTCTCCTTATTTTCATATGTGTGTTTGTGGCCATGTGTCAAAATCGCACTTAAACTGGGAAAACTCTCTTCATGACATTGAATCCCTGAGTTACTGGATGATAATTGGATAACACTAAACACCATCTGACGTCGTGTAACTAATAAATAAATTTTGTTGGACTATGCCACTGAAATTTTATGGTCAAAATGATTACAGCAGCATAATTTGTCTTATTCTATTCTGACTAATACCAAGTCTAGAGAATGTTGACAAACACTGTCATTGGTAGTTTAGATTTGAAGGGGTAAGTTCCTGAAACAAGTTCCCATATGACACCGCAGGCAGGTTCTCCACTTTTTAAACCCCTTATCTAATTGTAGAATAATTGGCATTATTTCTTGTTAAGAATTTTTAGGCCTCAGATACCTGATATTTCACTATAGAAGGAAAAGTTAATTAACCAACCCCCTGATATTGGATGTTATAAAGTGGACAGGAACATTTCCTATTTTAAAATGTTTGCTCTGGTTACATCTTATATTTTCAAAAATATTTTATGATAAATTACTCTTTTAATTATAAATGATTTATTCCCAGTTTTGTCTAGAACATTATTATTCTAATAGAACTTATATATAGATCTTATCCATTGCCACTAGGAATAGAACAGACATTCATCAACTGATGAAGAACATCTACAACTAATACCATATTAAATGAGAAAATATTGGAAGCTTCTCTTTTAAATTAGGGATAACACAAAGAGGTCTTCTATCATCACTTCTATTTGACATTGTACTGGACATTCTTGCCATAGAAATTAGTCAAAAAAAAATTTTAGTCCTGGCACGGTGGCTCCTGCTTGTAATCTCAACACTTTGGGAGGCCAGGCTGAGAGAATGGCTCAAGTTCAGGAGTTCGAGACCAGCCTGGTAATATAGTGAGACCCTGTCTCTACAAAAGATTTTAAAAAATTAGCCAAGTGTGGGGGCACATGCCTGTAGTCCTAACTACTTAGGAGACTGAGGTGGGAGGACTGCTTGAGCCTGCAGTGAAGCTGTGATCCTGCCACTCACTGCAGTCCAGCCTGGATTATAAGCAAGACTCTGTCTCAAAAGAAAAAAAAAAAAAAAAGAAGAAGAAGAAAAGAAAAAAATGAATTAAAAAACCCTGTCAATTTAGGAAATAAGACTAGAATTTGCTCATAATATCATGTTATATAAAACAATTCAAAGCATCCACCATTAGAGCTAGTCAATGGGTCCAACAAATTTGAAGGACACATCAATATACAAAAACCAATTGCATGATTATATACTGTATTATAGCAACGAAGACTAGAATAAATTTAACAAGATAGATGCGAGACTTATACACAAATTAATACAAATCACCACTGAAAGAAATTAAAGAAGACCTAAATAGAGAAACATCTCATATTCATGCATTAGAAGTGTTAATAATGTTAAGATGGCATTAATGTCCATATTAATATACAGATTCAATGACAAACAATACTCACATTAATTTTACAGGGATTGTGTAAAAATCCCAGCTGCCTTTTTTCCTTTCTTTTCAGAAATTGACAAGTTGATCTTAAAATTTGCATGCAGATATGAGAAACCAAGAATAGCTAAAACTGTTTAAAAACAAAAAACAAATTTGGAGTACTCACTCCCTCATTTCAAAACTTCCTATAAATCTACAGTAATCAAGACTTTGTGGTGCTATCATAAGGAAAGTAATAGTGGAATAATGAGTTGATTCAAAATGAGTACCAAGACAATTGAATGGGGGAAAAGATATTTTCCACAAATAATGCTGGGGCAACTAGATATCATCACACAAAATAATAAATTTAAACCCCTTCCTCATACATATACAAAAATTAAGTAAATATGTATCAAAAACATAAATATCAGAGCTAACACCATAAAACTCATAGAAGAAAAAAATAGAAGTAAATCTAAGGCCTTGGGTTAGGTAATAATTTTATAGATGTGACACAAGTGACAAAAGACAAAAGTAAACAAATTCAACTACATAAAAATTAAAAACTAGCATTCTTCAAATGAAACCAACAACAACATAAAAAGATGTCATGTAAGGTCTGAAACTAAGTCACAATAGTATTTGCTGCCTTTACATATGGGGAAATAAGACAGACATTGAATGACTTAACTCCAAGTTCCCCTCCCCATTCTATTCACAAGGATAAGGTATCCCAGACAAACAAATCCTCCTCTATAAGTGGACCACATACAATTCTTGCTTTTTCATGAGTAGCAAGTTTCAGTTCACTGCCAGCCTGTAGAATTATTCAAACTAGCCAATCACATCTTCCTTCAGGAATCAGGAGTTATCCCACACTTCTGTTACTAAAAAGGCTATCTCACAAAGCCAATGCTTGTCCACTCCATTCCCTACTGTAATCTCTGGGTGGCCATGTATGCTAGGCAGTGCCCTCATACCCTGCGCTGTGTGTCTGTGTGACTAAACTTAACTGTCCAGTGAGAGGTGTTGTGTGTTTGGTCACCCCCATAATTCTCAGGTAAGAATCCATTCTCATCAATAAGCTAAGTAGAAAGTGATTATAACAATTGCTGTCATGAACAGAATTATCCAACCATTGCTGTGGTCACCTGGTCAGTTCTAATTAACTTTCTTCATTAACTAACTGGTTCCACGGTAGGAAAAAGCTGCCTTGGACAGAACTGCCAATTTCTGATTATCTTGGTTTTGAATGTTGGCTTTTAAGGTACTTTGTTGTCTCTATCTCTTCCTACCCTAAAATACTCTCATCCAAAAGGCAAGAATTGTTATTAATTGACGATAGCATAATGTGCAGATGAGTTTGGCCTCTGGTGGTCTTCAAGTCTACCACCTATAAAGGTGGCAAAAACACAGCAGCCTAACTGGTTGGCTATTGAGTCATACTTTCCAAGAATCAGCCTAGAGCTCTCTGGTCAAATGTGTCTAGCCTTGTGACTGTCGTTGGCTGGTTGAGAGAGCCATACCGACAATTTTGTGATTGTGTACCCTTGGGATAGACCCAGGCATAGACCTTGGTGAGGACTGTGAAAACAAAGGAGACCACCACCTTGGGAAGAATTAAACATGGCACCCTGGTGCTTAACAAGAGTCATTGTTATTCAGGTGAGGGTAACAACTTCACGTATTTTCTGTGCTGCTGCTTGCCTTGCTGTTGTTGCACACATTCTCCTAAACCCTAAGTGTATTGAGGTACACATCCATGGTGGCTGGTGATGAGAAAGGATCGAAAAACAAGCTATTCTAATGCAAAACAACTGCCAAGGTATCTGGGTTTTACTCAGTATTGCTACTTATAAGCACATCAAAGGGGTAATCTTGTGATACTGGTGCTTGATGGCCTCTGGCCATGCCACAGGCAAAATGATCTTACCAGAGGTGGAATTCAATCTCAGGCAAATTGACTGGCAATCCCTGGAGAAAGTAGGTGGCTGCCTATGAGGCAGGCCAGGCCACATGCTTCCAAAACTATCTCTGTAACTATGCAGAATGTTACCACTCATGCAAAATTGGATGGAGACAGAAACTGAAAGCCATGACTTTATATGGCTAGAAATCCAAAATATTATGAGGAAAATTATGCAGAGAAAAAATAAAAATAAAAATAAAATGTTGTGAGGAAAGGAAGGGCCATAGCAAAGGATGTTTGTCATCTGAGTTGTGTCGCTCAAAACCTGCTGTGCCATTTTTCTGTTTATGGCTTTGTTTCAACAAAGTTCTGGCCTTAGTGTTATAGGAGAAAAGACCCATGTCACCCCTGTGGCACAACAAAGGGGTTAATTAAAAATGGACTTAATCCCAGGTGCTATATGTCACATTTTGTTTATCCATTCATCAACTGATAGATACTTGGGTGGCTTCCATCTTTTGGCTGTTGTGAATAATAATGCTATGAAGAAGGGTATACAAATATCTGTTTAAATTGCTGCTTTCAATTATTTTGGGTAGAGTTGCTGAATTATACAGTATTTGTACTTTTAATTTTTTGAGGACCTGCCATTCCATACTTTTTTCCACAGCAGTTGCATCATTTATATTCCCACCAGTAAAGCACATGGGTTCTAAATTCTCCTAATCTGTACCAACACTTGTTATTGTATGTGTTTTTGATAACATTCATCCTAATGAGTGTGAAATGGTATCTCATTATGGTTTTGATTTGCATTTCTCTGATGGTGTATGATGTTGATCATGTTTTTATGTGCATATTGGTTATTTGTAAATATTTGAATAAGTGTCAACTGAAGTCCTTCATCCAATTTTCAACTGGACAGTTTGTCTTTTTGTTGACGAGTTGTATAAGTTTTGTATTTATTCTGGATATTAGCTCCTTGTCAACTATGATTTGTGAATATCTTCTCCCATTTTATGTGTTTCCTTTTTACTCTGTTGATAGTGCCCTTTGATTTTTAAAAGTTTTTATAAGTCAAAGGCGTAGTCCAATATATCTCTTTTCTTCTGTTGCCTGTGTTTGTCATATTAAAGGGATCATTTCGGGCAGGCGCCGTGGCTCATGCCTATAATCCCAGCACTTTGGGAGGCTGAAGCTGGCGGATGACCTGAGGTCAGGAGTTCGAGACCAGCCTGGCCAACATGGTGAAACCTCGTATCTACTAAAAATACAAAAAAAAAAAAAAAAAAAATAGCCAGACGCAGTAGTGCATGCCTGTAGGAGGCTGAGGCTGGAGAATTGCCTGAGCCTGGGAGGCAGAGGTTGCAGTGAGCCAAGATCGCACCACTGCACTCTAGCCTGGGTGACAGAGAGAGACTCTGCCTCAAATAATAATAATAATAATAATAATAATAATAATAAATAAAGGGATCATTTCTAAATTCAATGTCATAAAGCTTTACCCCCATATTTTCTTCCAAGAGTTTTATAGTTTTAGCTCCTACTGTTACATCATCGATTCATTATGAATTAAAAACTTTATATGCTGTAAGGTAAGGGCTCCTCTTCATGCTTTGGCTTGTGAACATTTAGTTTTCCCAGCACCATTTGTTTAGTAGACTGACTGGCTTTTGCACCTTTAAAACACAAGTTGTGAATTAACTGTAACATCTGCTAAAATGTGCCAACTGGAAAACTCTTGTAAATTTAATACTGGGTTTCAAATTACAGTTACACCTGGGAATCTCATTAAATTTAAACATAGTACTGTTAGCAGCAGAACGTATGAGTCACACGGCACCAAAGTATATTAGCAGCAGCACGTATGAGTCACGCAGCACCAGAATGTGTTAGTGGCGGTGAATCCATACAGGTCTGCAACAAACTCAATTCTTGCCTCCTCAGAAGCAATATTTTGACTGAGTGGCATAAGGCAGAAGGAGAGACTGAGGCAAATTTTAAAGCAGAAGTGAAGTTTATTAGAGTTTCAGAGCAAGAATGAAAGAAATGTGTATGCTTGGAAGAGGGCCAATGGGCGACTTGAGAGATCAAGTGCACTGTTTGACCTTTTGACTAGGGGTTTTATATGTTGGCATATTTCTGGGGTCTTGGGTCCTTTCTCCCCTGGTTCTTCCCTTGGGGTGAGCTGTCCACATGCACAGTGGACTGCCAGCACTTGGGAGGTGGGCATGTACAGTGCATTTATTGGAGTTTTATACATGCTCACTTGAGACGTTCTTCCTTTACCAGTTGAATGTCCCTAGGAGGTCATATACCAGTTATATTCTGCCATTTTGCCTTTTAGTGAATATGCTTGAACCCACTCACCCAACTCCCAAGGTCCCATCAGGAATCTGCCGATCACCAGCCCCTAGGTTTCCTATATCCATTTGGAGACTACCGTTCCCTGATGTCAGCTGATACCAATTATTATTTTAGAGAAACAGTTTAACAACCACCTGACCATCACCTGATAGTTGCCTGACATTCCTGGTAGTGGTGGGGGCCTCTCCTTCCCTGGTCATGTCTGACTAGCTATCTAATGTAACAGTACCTACTATAATCTTAGCGGGGGTTAACTAAATATACAATAGAAGATTAACAGGTATAAGTCACCTTAGTTATCATAAAATTAAATTGTTTCTGTCATTTACACAATAGATTGACAAAATGGTACCCTATAAACCTCAAGGTAAAATAGTCAACGTAGCCCAGTATAAATTAAAACGATACATTTCAACAATTGAAATGTATTATATAAGACTATAGTATATTAAAAGTAAATCTATTTGGACTTTTGTTCTCCCTTCGTGGCACAGAGTTTCAAAAAATGTTTGATATTTCCTGAGTGATAGAAATGTCCTTTGTTATTTATAAAAAGCCCCTCAGGACCATACCAGAGTTTATGCTAAGAAGGTGACTCATGGCAGGGTCCCTAGATAACTTCAGGATGGGAGTTGGTTGCCAGAAAAACCAACCACATGATTAGGCAGAAAAAAATTTTCACCCCCACTTTATTACCTTCAAGGAAGGGAGAAGGGCTGAAGATTGAGTTAAATAACTTGGCCACTGATGTAATTAAGCATGCCTACATGGTAAAACTTCCACAAAAAAAAAAAAACAACAACAAAAAAACAACTCTGTACAATGAGATTTGGAGAGCTTCTTGCCTGGTAAACATGTTTATGTAATGGGAGGATAGCACACCCCAACAACACCGGGACAGAAATGTTGTACTGCTGCACTCCCTTGCCTTATGTAGCTCTTCATCTGACTGTTTATTTATGTAATTTATAATACAACAGTACCCATAATATAACACTTGCCTGAGAGTTTTGTGAGTAATTCTAGTGAATTATCATAATTTAAGGGAAACCCTACATTTATAGTTGGTCAGTTGAAAGTGCAGGTGGCACCCGGAATTTGGGACTGACATTTAAAGTGAGGGTAGTCTGTGCGACTTAACATTTGGGGTCTGACTAATTTCAGATAGTTATCATCAAAATTGAATTGAATATCAGGACACCTAGCTGGTGTCAGAGAATTATTATCCGAACACAAGTACCTAATTAGTAAAGAGGTAATTATCCCCACAGCTTTTCCATTTAACAACCTTATTTGGCCAGCTCTTAAACCTGGAAAAAATGAATAGTTTCTTATGGCAGATTACTGCAACTTTAATGTTATGGTCTCATCCACTAAGGCCTCCTATGCCCAATATCACTGAAAATACTGACTCCCTCCAAATAGCAACTGGTAAATATTGTCCTATTATAAATTTGGCTAACATGTTCTGTTCAATTTCTATTTCAATGCCTCTCTGCTGAAGTTTACTTTTCCCTTTGAAGGGACACAATACACTTGTATCATGCTACCTATGGTGTATTTCAGCAGCCTTGCCATTACACACAATTTTTGTAGGCAAGATATCAACTCTGCTGTCTTTTTTTTCAGGAGCATGAGTATATTACATTGATTACATTCTCGTCTGAGAAGGTTTGTTTGATATGCTGAATAAGGAAATACAAATACAAGGGAGTTTCCAAAAATATAAGTCATTGCTCCATATATAGGGAAAAGCCCTGCTACCTTTGTTAAATTTCTAAAAATCCCTTGGTGGACTGAAGATTGCTTCATCCCTGACACTGTCAAGAAAGAGCTATTCATGTTCTCAGTACCCATAATATTTATAAAAGTCCAGCATCCTTTGATCATTTTTGGATTCTGGAGGCAACATATTCCTCCTTTACAAATTTTGCTTAATATTACTGCTGTGTGACTTTAAAATTGACAAACTTTAAATGGGAGACTCTCCAACAAAAGAATCTAGAATATGTCCAAATTGAAATCAGCAGGCACTCCTAGAGATTCTTTATGAAACTGCCATTGCAAAATTATAACTGAGAAAATTATTACAGTGAAAGAGATCTGACCTGACTCCATCTTGCTTATAACCTCCAAGTTGTCCTTGTTCATTCCCGAGTGTAGGCCAAACTAACTTGGGGAGGAACGTAGTTTATAGTTTAATTTTGAAACAAAGATGATAACCGCCCTTTCCCAAAAAAAACCCACTTCCTGCCTGGGAACTAGACTGCCTTTGTAGAACTATCAAATTAGCCTCAAGTATAGAAGTTATGGTTTCGGAGTCATGCAGCTGGAGTCTACAAGATTCTGACCCTCCCCAAATTGCTCCTGGGGATAGCACCGCTGTTGTAAAACCTAAGATCAGTGCTTGAGATATTTTGCAGAGCCCGCACTTGATAGATTAGCTGGCAACACCCAGATCGATAGACTGGCTCATCTGATCTTGTGGTCCCCACCCAGGAACTGACTCAGCACAAGAGGATAGCTTCAACTCCCTGTAATTCATCTCAAACCCTAGCAATCAATACTCCTGACTCATTGGCCCCCTACCCATCAAATTGTCCTTAAAAGCCCCAGTCCCTGAGTTTTTGTAGAGACTGATTTGAGTAATAATAAAACTCTGGTCTCCCATACAGTCATCTCTGTGTGAATTACTCTTTCTCTATTGCAATTTCCTTGTCTTGATAAATCAGCTCTGTCTAGGCAACTGGCAAAGAGAACCCACTGGGCAGTTACATTTTGATGTAAGTTGCCCTGGGCTTTAGATGTGAGAAACTGCCCATTAGGCTCAGCACTATGCACCATTACAGTGGCAATTGCTGGTCATATACTGGGTTCCCTGAGAAGATAGGCCCTCACAGACCCTGAGCCTCTAACCCTGCATACCTAGAGGCCCATTATGCCTTGGATCATGAAAGTGAGACCTCACAAATTTGGCATGGCCACCAAGTCCTACTTGCCACAAGTTGAAGCCAAACATGGGTCCTCTGGCATATCTCATCTATTGGAGGTAGTGACCTCTCTTGTCCTCAGTCCCTTGCCAGATGCTATGGTGCTGGAGGAGGTAACCTGTCTACCAGAAACCTTCACTGGCTATGGAGCCCCTTGGGATCAACTGAGTGAAAATAATAAAAGTTGTAAGAGCCAAAGGAAACTTCCCCTTTGCCCTCCAAAGTTTTGCTGAAAAATCAACAAACAAAAGGCCGATTAATAGAATAAATGACACGCAATTTTAACATGCTCAGGGAGAACCACAGAGTGATTACTCCCAATCCCAATAGTGTTCATAAGCTTATAAAAGCATCTTGAGGTTTACAAAAAGAATAAAGGATTTGACCACATGTGGTGGATCACTCCTGTAATGTCAGCATTTGAGGATGCTGAGGTGAGAGGATCGCTTGAGCTCAGGAGTTCGAGACAAGCCTGGGTAACATAGTGAGACTGTGTCTCTACAAAAAAATAAAAAATACATATTAGTCAAGCATGGTGGTGTGTGCTTGTCATCCAAGCTACTTGGGAGGCTAAGGTAAGAGGATTACTTGAGCCCGGGAAGTCAAGGCTGCAGTGAGCTATGACCATGCTACTACACGCCAGTCTGGGCGACAGAACAAGACTGTCTCAAAAAAAAAAAAAAAAAAAAAAAACTAGTGGCTTGAATCATGGCAAAACAGGTTATAGTGGCAGTACAAGTACTAAAGAGAGAGAAGAAGTAGTCTGTTATGTAGATGAGACATCACAGGTAGTGGCCTTTAGAGAGAATAGTTGGTAAGGGTTTCTTTCGAACCTTTAAAAGTTTCAGGCTCTCAGTTAATATTTCTTAGATATGAACGAGAAACAAGAGAAGGCCCTCAGAAAAAGCCTTACTACATCAATGGAGATTTTTTCTACAGATTCATATCTCTCCCACAAAAGATAGCATTTCAGCAAATCCCAACCTTTTTAAATAGCCATCTTGAAATATGTCAAAGAAAATATATTTTGGAGTGAAATATTTTGGTTTCTTTCAAAGTTCATAACACTTTACAGATATTACCACCATGATAGGTGATGGAACTCAGAGAAATGTGACTGCTTTCCATTCTTAACCAGAACATCCCTGTTAAAGGACAAGACCCAAGGATCAATGCAAATGGCCAAACTTCTTGTAGTCACCTTAGCACTGTATGCCCTGTCCAACAAATGTCCCGTTTTGCAAATTTTACAAATTCTGGGTCACTGACTAAGAGCTTCCCCCTTTGGGGTAAAGCACTCATAGTTTCCTGACTCTCAAATACCCAAAATTTTAATCAAGGTTATGAATATCTCTAGACTACTAAGGCTGTAAAACAAGGCTTTACCAGGACACTTATCTTTTTGAGTTCCAGATATTAATGATCATGATCAAGGCACTTTTACCTCTCAGAATATACAATTCTGGGTTCTCAAAGAAGGCATTTAGTGGACTTTACATTTCCCCTACAGGTCTCAAGCAGAAGTTTAATTGAGAAGTATAATGGAATCCTCAGAGATACTAGTTAACTGACAAACGGCCAAGAGAACCCCAATGGATGTCATTATTGCCAGAGGCATTAACTAGTCTCAAATCACTTGCCCTGGAGACATGCTCTCCCTACACCAATGCCACACAAGTCCCTCGATTTCTTTTATTGGACATAAAGAGAGATACCTCTAAAATTCATTCTTTTTGATGACTACCTCATTATGTGGCCTTCTTCCTCTATTTCATGCACTAAATTCACTAGGGAGGCACTTGTCCTACTCCCTAAAAGTTTTAGCCATTATTGAGTTTAAATTGATACCAAGGAATCAAAGGTCAATTGTGGGTTAAGGTCTAAAATAAAGGTCCAATATTATGTGCCTTCTTGATATCTGGTAACATCATTAGTGTTTCAAGGGCCTAACTACATGTTCACCTCCCCTTCTGTTCCCATGGATAAAGCAGAAAAAAAAAAAAAAGCACACACACAAAAACAGAAAAAAACAATTCTCGTTATGAAAAGTACCAGCAGTAGTTTCTGTATATTCTTGATAAGTGGATTTCAGTGCCCTACCAGCCTACATAATTATGCAAAGAAACCAATTACATTATCCTGCAGCAAACAGGGGACATCCCACCCTCTTCACACTAAAAAATCTGTTTCTCAAAGTTCCTGGTTGTTCACTCTGTTCCTGGATGTAACCCTTGTGTGGTCCTGTGTGTTATGCAGTGTCTTCTCCTGTGGCTGTGCTTGTATGTGAGAAACAAACTGCCGTCAATTTCATCTATCAAGAGTCAGTCATATGTTTGGCCATCTCCATAACTCCTGGGAATTCCTTCCTCACCAACAGAGTTATTAGTTGATGATATAACAAAAGACAACCTATGAAATGTGAGAAATTATTTGTAGACAATATATTTGATAAGAGACTAGTATCTGGAATATATAAAGAATACTGAAAACTCAATAATAAAAAAAGAAATTACTCATTTTTAAATGGGCAAAGGATGTGAATAAACATTTCTTCAAAGCTAAGCAAATGGCCAGTAAATACATGAAAAGATGTTCAACATCATTAGTTATTAGAAAAATTCACAAGCACCAAAACTGGTTATACACTAAGATGGCTATAATAATAAAAGACAATAACAAGTTTTGACAAGGATGTGGTTGAACTGTAACTCCTCTACATAACTGGTAGGATAGGAAAATTGGACAATTACTTTGGAAACCTACTTTTTAATTTTTCTAAATGATAAATATATAATTAGTATATGATCCAGCAATTTCAATACTTAGCTATACATTCCAGAGAGTTGAACATTTATGCTTACACAAAAACCTGATATGATACTTCATAGAAGCATCTTTCAAAATAATAAAAATGTCCAATGTCCAAATGTCCAAAAGCTGATTAATGAATAAAGGAATATGACATAGTTATAAATGGGATGGTATTTTGTGATGAAAGGGAATGAAATACTAATACATGCTATAACTTTCCGAAACAATATAACATGGGAAAGAGATATATAATTTGCTGTGGACTCAGTAATTATTCTAAATGACTTTTGTTTTAGCATGTTTAATTTTGTATAATATGTTTTTTAATGCTGTCTGTTAATTTTTCTGGCTTTCCAATCATGCAGTAGCTGCATGTTTATCACCGCAAATCTTAATCATAAGGGCAAATCTTAATTATAAGAGCAAATCTTAATCATAAGAGCACCAGCAGTGATGGTTCTAGGTAGCAGTGCTGTTTTCAGAGTTACATAGTATAACAATAATCTCTCCTTGTTATTACCCCACAAAATCAAGATAATTCAGTGACAACATAGAGAGTAAGTGCCTTCTCTATTGGTCATATTATCTTACTTTCAGCTTCATTGTTGCAAAGGCCTCAGAAGCTAATGTTGAATATGATGACACAAAATTATTTTGTCAAATAAAGACATTTGAATTTACTGACTATTTGAATACCTGGAGCAGAGGCAGGCAAACTTCAGCCCACAGGCCAACTTGACCTATAACCTGTTTTTGTAAATGTGGCTTTATTAGAACACAGCCAGGTCCATCAGTTCATAAATTATCTATGGCTGATTTCACATCATAATAGCAGAGTTAAATAGTTAAGACAGATGATCTGCCCACAGAGCCAAAAATATCTACCCTCTGGCTCTTTACAGAGTAGATTTGCTGACCTATTGTCTACAGTGAGAATGTTGGATCTGTAAGAACCGTAAGAATTGTCTAGTTCATGACCTTTCTTTTGTAAGTGAGAAAACAGCGCCAAATGTGTCAGAAAACTAAGTTGCAATAATCACAACAATTGTCAAAACAAATAGTAAAACAAAATGGCAAAATATATTATTTACTAACTCCACTATGTGCCAAGTATTATGCAATTGGGTAGTTATAAACCAATTTTAAAAGGTGAAATTAGTCCCTAAATGTGCTTAATAAACTGACCCAGAAACATTTATGTTGTACACAGTTCAGCAAACTTGTGAATCATCCTTTTTCAAAGCCTCTGTTTTATCCTACCAAACCACATTTCCTCAAGAAAATGAATAATTTCCAAATTTCAAAAATTTCTCCATTAGGCCTACTATTGCATATAAGTAACAACTTTCCATGATAGATTTTAAGTTACAATGTAAACATCATATACCATAATTGACCAAGGATCAATGATCATATTTTGTTGATTGTCAGATATGGCGCTTCATTATACATTTTAAGTGTTTTTTTCATTTTAATTTTTCATGAGTATATAGAAGATCTATAAATTTATGGAGTATATAAGATATATTGATACAGGCATACAATATGTAATAATCATATCAGGGTAAATGAAGTATTTATTACCTCAATCATTTATCCTTTTTGTTACAAACAATCCAGTTACACTCTTTTAGTTATGTTAAAATTAACAGTAAATGATTATAACCTATATTCACCCAGTTGTGCTGTCAAATACTAGGTCTTATTTATCCTTTCTAACTACTTTTTGAACCCGTTAACCATCCCCAGTTCCTCCGCATTCTCTGGTAATGATCCTTCAACACTCTGTCTCCTAGGGTTCAACTACTTTAATATTCAACTCCCACAAATGAGTGAGAATATGTGAAGTTTATCTTTTTATGCCTAGCTTATTTCACTTAGCATAATGACTTCCAGTTCCACTCATTTTGTTGCAAATGGAAGGACCTAATTACTTTTTATGGCTCAATAGTACTTCACTGTGTATATGTACCATATTTTCATTATCCGTTCATATGTTGATGAATATGTAGGTTGTTTCCAAATTTTGACTATTGTGAATAGTCCTGCAGTATATGTGAGTGTGCAAATATCTCTTTGATATTGGATATATGCCTACAAGTGGGATTGCTGGATGGTATGGTAGCTCTATTCTTAGTTTTTTCAGGACTCTCCAAACTGTTCTCCATAGCGGTTGTACTAATTTACATTCTCACCAACAGTGTAGGTGGAATCCCTTTTCTCCACATCCTCGCCAGCATTTGTTATTGTCTGTTTTTGGATTAAATTCATTTTAACTGAGATAAGATTATACCTCACTGTAGTTTTGATTTGCATTTTTCTGATTACCAATGATGTTGAACACCTTTTCATACAATTCTTTGCCATTTATTTGTCTTCTTTTGAGAAACGTCTATTCAATTCTTTTGCCCATTTTTAAATTTGATTATTGAACTTTTTCCTATAGGGTTGTTTGAGCTTATTATATATGCTGGTTATGAATTCCTTGTCAGATGGATAGTTTGCAAATATTTTCTCCTTTTCTGTGAGTTACCTTCTCACTTTGTTGATTATTTCTTTTGCTGTGCAGAAGCATTTTAACATTATTTCATCCCATTTGTCCATTTAGGCTTTGGTTGCCCACGCTTGTGGGGTATTTACTTAAGAAATCTTTGTCCAGTCCAATATTCTGGAGAGTTTTCCCTATGTTTTCATTTTGTAGCTTCATAGTTAGAGGTCTTAGCTTTAAGTGCTTAATCCATTTTGATTTAATTTTTGCATATGGTGAGAGATAGTGGTCTAGTATTATTCTTGTGCATATGGATGTCCATTTTTTTTCAGCACAATTTATTAGAGTGACTGTCCTTTCCCTATTGTATGTTCTTGGCACTTTTGTCAAAAATGTATTCACTGTAGATGAATGGGTTTGTTCTCAGTTCTCCATTAATCTATGCACTTGTTTTTATTTCAGCATCATGCTGTTGTCATTACTATAGGTTTGTAGTATAATTCGAAGTCAGACAATATGATTCCTCCAATTTTGTCCTTTTTGAAAAGGATAGCTTTGGCTATTCTGGGTCTATTATGATTTTGTATGAATGTCATGATTGTTTTTTCAATTTCTATGAATAATATTATTGGTATTTTGATAGGCATTGCATTAAATCTATAGAATGCTTTGGGTTGTATGGACATGTTAAAATATTTATTCTTCCAAACCATGAACATAAAATATCTTTTCATCTTTTGGTGTCCTCTTCAATTTCTCTCATCAATGTTTCATAGTTTTCATTGTAGAGATCTATAACTTTTTTAGTTGCACTAATTCTTAGGTATGTGATTTTATTTGTAGCTATTGTAAATAAAATTATGTTTTTTAATCTTTTTCAGATTGTTCATCATTAATGATTTTTGCTATTGGTTTTTGTATGTTGATTTTGCATCCTGCAACTTTACTGAATTCATTTATCAGTTCTAATCATTTTTAGTGGGGTGTTTAGGTTTTTCCAAATATAAGATTGTAACATCTGCAAAAAAAGGATAATGTAAATTCTTCCTTTCCAAATTGGATGCCCTTTATTTCTCTTGTCTAATTGCTTTAGCTAGAACTTCCAGTACTATGTTAATAACAATGGTGAAAGTGGGCACCCCTGTCTTGCTCCAGATCTTAAAGGAAAGGCTTTCAGCTTTTCTTCATTCAGAAAGATACTACCTGTGAGTCTGTTATGTATGGCTTTTATTGTGTTGAGATGTGTTTCTTTTATACTCAGATTTTTGTGAGTTGCTTTTTTAACTTTTAAGTTCAAAGGCATGTGTGCAGGTTTGTTACATAGGTAAACTTGTGTCATCGGGGTTTGTTGTACAGATTATTTCATCACCTAGGTATTAAACTTAGTATCCATTAGCTATTCTTCCTGACCCTCTCCCTCCTTTCACCCTCCACCCTCCAGTAGGCCCCAGTTTGTGTTGTTTTCATCTATGCGTCCATGTGTTCTCATCATTTAGCTCCCACTTATAACTGAGAACATGCAGTATTTGGTTTTCTGTTCCTACGTTAGTTTACTAAGGATAGTGGTCTCCAGCTTCATCCATGTTCCTTCAAAGAACTCATTCTTTTTTATGATCTCATTCTTTTTTATGTCTGCGTAGTGTTCCATGGTGTATATGTACGACATTTTGAAATTCGGTCTATCATTGATGAGCATTTAGTTTGATTCCATGTCTTTGCTATTGTGAATAGTGCTGCAATGAACATACGCATCCATGTTTCTTTATAACAGAATGATTTATATTCCTTTAGGTATATAACCAGTAATGAGATTGCTGAGTCAAATAGTATTTCTGTTTTTAGGTCTTTGAGGAATCACCACACTGTCTTCTACAATGGCTGAACTAATTTACACTCCTACCAAGAGTGTATCAGCATTCCTTTTTCTCCACAGTCTTGCCAGCATCTGTTATTTTTTGGCTTTTTGATAATTAACCATTCTGACTGGTATGAGATAGTATCTCATTGTGGTTTTGACATACACTTCTCTGATGATCAGTGATGAGCTTTTTTTCATATGATTGTTGGCCCCATGTATATCTTCATTGGAAAAGTGTCTTCTCGTGTCCTTCGCCCACATTTTAATGGTTTTGTTAGTGTTTTCTTTTTCTTGTAAATTTGTTTAAGTACTTTATAGATGTTGGATATTAGGCCTTCATCAGATGCATAGATTGAGTAATGAAAGAATGTTGAATTTTATCAAATGTCTATTCAGTATCAATTGAAATGACCATGTAATTTCTTTCCTTCATTCTCTTAATATAATGTATCATACTGATTGCTTTGTCAATCTGAAACCATTTCTGCATCCCTGGAATAAATCCCACTTGGTCATTATCTTTTTAATATGTTGTTGAATTTGTTTTGCTGGTATGTTGTTCAGAATTTTTGCATCAATGTTCATCCAGGACCCATCAATGATAGAATGGATAAAGAAAATGTGGTACACATACACCATGGAGTACTATGCAGCCATAGAAAAGAACTAGCTCATATCTTTTGCGGGAACATGGATGGAGCTGGAGGCCATTATCCTTAGCAAACTAACATAGAAACAGAAAACCAAATACTGCATGTTCTCACTTATAAGTGGAATCTAAATGATGAGAACACATGGACACATCGAGGGGAACAACACACACTGGGGCCTTTTGGACGGTGGAGGGTGGAAGGAAGGAAAGGATCAGGAAAAATAACTAATCGTTACTATGCTTAGTACCTGGGTGAAAAAATAATCTGTACAACAAACTCCCATGACACAAGTTTACTTATATAATAAATCTGCACTTTTACCCCTAAACTTAAAATAAATATTTTAAAAAAATGTTCATCAAGGGTATTGGCCTGTATTTTTGTGTGTGTGTCTTTGTCTGGTTTTGGTATAGGGTAATACTGGCCTCGTAGAATAAGTTTGGAAGTATCCTCTCTTCCTTTATTTTTTGAAATAGTTTGAGTAGGATTGGTACTAGTTCTTTTAAAATGTTTGATAAAATACCACAACGAAACTATGGGGGTCTGGACTTTTCTTTGCTGGGAGACTTTTTATTATGGCTTCAATCTTGGTACTTGTTATGGCCCTACTCAGATTTTGGAATTTTCATGGCTCAATCTTGGTAGATTTTAAGTGACTAGAAATTTGCCCATTTTTTTTAGGTTTTCCAGTTTATTACCATATAGTCGTTCATGGAAGCATCTAATGATCTTTTAAATTCCTTCAGTATCAGGAATAATGTCTCCTTTTTCATCTCTGCTTTTATTTATTTGTGTCTTCTCTCTTTTTTTCTTAGTCCTGCTAAAGGTTTGTCAATTTTTTATATATTTTTTAAAAAGTTTAAATTTTCTTAAATTTTTTTTTTTTTTTTGAGACATGGTCTCACTCTGTCACCCAGGCTGGAGTGCAGTGCCATGATCACGACTCACTGCTGCCTCAACCTCCTAGGCTCAAGCGATCCTCCTGCCTCAGCTTCCCAAGTAGCTGGGACTACAGTCACGTACAAACATGCCCAGCTAATTTTTGTATTTTTGGTATTTTTGTACTTTTTTTTCAAGTTTCATTCTTCTGCATAGGGCTAGTCAACTATGCCAGCACCATCTATTTAACAGGGAGTATCTTTTATGGAGTGTCTTTTTCCATCTCTTTAGTTTTAGTCTTTGTGTGTCTTTATAGGGGAAATGTGTTTCTTGTAGGCAATAGATTATTAGGTCTAGCTTTTTAAAAATTCATTCATCCATTCTATGTATTTTGATTGGAAACTTTCTTTTATTTTTAATGTTATTATTGATAACGAAGGAATTACTCCTGCTATTTTGTTATTTGTTTTCTAGTTGTTTTGTGGTCTTCTCTTCTTTCCTTCCATCTTTCCTGTCTTCCTTTCAGGGAAGATTATTGTCTCTGGTGGTATGTTTTAATTTATTGCTTTTCAATTTTGTTTACCTGTAGTATGTATTTCACGTGAGGTTACCATGAGGCTTGCAAATACTATCTTACAACCCATTATTATAAACTGAAGAGAATTTAACATTGATTACATAAATAAAAAAGCAAAAGGAAAATTTATAAAAACTCTATATTTTAACTTAATCCCTCCACTTTTTAACTTATTGTTGTTTCTATTTAATTCTTATTTTACGCCCTATGTATTGAATGGTTTTATAGTTATTATTTTTATCATTTCCTCTTTTAGTCTTTTTACCCAAGATATGAGTAGTTTACACACCACAATTAAAGTGTTATAATATTCTGTGTTTTTCTGTATTCCTACTATTACTGGTAAGTTTTGTACCTTCAGACAATTTTTTATTGTTCATTAATATCCTTCTCTTTCAGATTGAAGAACTCCCTTTAGCATTTCTTGCAGGACAGGTGTGGTGTTGATGAAATTCCTCAGCTTTTGTTTTCCTGGGAAGGTCCTTATTTCTTCATGCTTAAAGAATATTTTCACTGGATATACTAGTCTAAGGTAGAAGTTATTTTCCTTCAGCACTTTCAATATGTCATGTCACTCTCTCCTGGCCTGTAAGGTTTCCACTGAACGTCTGCTGCCTATTGGAGTGCATTGTATGTTATTTGTTTCTTTTCTCTTGCTGCTTTTAGGATCCTTTATCCTTGAGTTTTGGGACTTTGATTTTTTTTTTTTTTGACGGAGTCTCATTCTGTTGCCAGGTTGGAGTGCAGTGGCGCAATCTTGGCTCACTGCAACCTCTGCCTCCTGGGTTCAAGCGATTCTGCTGCCTCAGCCTCCCGAGTAGCTGGGACTACAGGCATGTGCCACCACGCCCAGCTAATTTTTGTATTTTCAGTAGAGACAGGGTTTCACCATGTTGGCCAGATGGTCTCAATCTCTTGACCTCATGATCTGCCCGCCTCGGCCTCCCAAAGTGCTGGGATTACAGGTGTAAGCCACCACACCCCGCCAGGACTTTGATTATTAAATCCCTTGAGGTAATCTTCTTTGGGTTAAATCTGCTTGGCATTCTATAACTTTCTTGTACTTGAAGATTGATATCTTTTAATAGGTTTGAGAAGTTATCTGTTATTAATGGCTTGAATAAACTTTCTATCCTTATCTCTCTCTACCTCCTCTTTAAGGGCAATATGTCTTAGATTTGCTGTTTTCAGGCTATTTTCTAGATCTCATAGGTATGTATTTTTCTTTTTCTTTTTTCTTTTGTCTCTCTTGACTATATATTTTTAAACACCCTGTCTCCAAGCTCACAAATTCTTTCTTTCTTCTGCTTGATCAATTCTGCTATTAAGAGCCTCTGATGCATTCTTCAAGATGACAGTTGTATTTTTCAACTCCAGCAATTCTGCTTGATTCTCTTTAATTATTTGAATACCTATTAAACTTATCTGGTAAGAGTCTCAATTTCCTTTGTGTGTTACGTAGAATTTCATTGAGTTTCCTCAATAAAGGCATTTTGAATTCTCTGAAAGGTCACATAACTCTGTTTCACAAGGATTTGTCACTGGTGCCTTTCTATAGTTATTTTGGTGAGGTCATGTTTTCATGGATGGTCTTGATGGTTGTGAATGTTCATCAGTTTTTGAGCGTTAAAGAATTAAGTATTTATTGTAGTCTTTGCAGTCTGAGCTAGTTTACACCTGTCCTTCTTGGGAAGGCTTTCCAAGTATTCAAAGGGACTTTGGTGTTTTTATCTAAGTTTCTGGTCACTTAAGCTGTATCTGCATCATAGTGCACCCCCAGCCCAAAAATACTGTGGCTTTTTCGTACTTATAGAAGTACTGCCATGGTGGTCTTGGATAAAATCTAGGAGAATTATCTGAATTACTAGGCAGAGACTCTTGTTCTCTTCTTGTGCTTTCTCCAAAACACACAGGGTCTCTCTCTCTCTGTGCTGAGTTGCTTGGAGCTTGGGGAGGGGTGACACAAGCACCCCTGTGGTCAACATCACTGGGACTGCTGTGTAGGACAACACAGCACTGGGTCTTGTGCAAGGCCCATTGTAATCACTATCTAGTTGCTGCCTTTGTTCACTTAAGTCCCTAGGGTTCTACGATTAGTAAGTGGTGAAATCAGCCAGGCTTGCTTTTTCCCTTCATGGTGTCCCAGGACAGGTTCAGGAATGTTACCCAGAATCTAGGGCCTAGAGTCAGAGGCCTTAGAAATCTACCTGCTGCTCTATTCATCTGTGTCTGAGCTGGCATCCAAGCCACAAGACAAAGTCTTTTTCACTTTTTCCTCTTCTTTTCAGAAGCGGGGATTCTCTCCCCATGCCCTCCATCCCCACATGCCCACGGGGAGTACTGCCAGGTGACCAGCAATATACCCTCAAGGCCCAAAGGCTCTTTAGTCAGCTAGTAGTGAATGCTGCCAGGCCCGGGATTCACCCTTCAGGGAAGTTGGCTCTACTCTGGCCCAAGAAAGGTCCACAAATAACATCCAAGAGCCAAAGCCGGAATTGGGGTCCCAAAAAGTCCACTCTGCGCTCTACCTCACCGTGGCTGAGCTGGTACCTGAGGTGCAAGAGAAAGACTCCTTTTCTTTCTGCTTCTCAAAAGCAGAAGGAGTCTGTCCTCATAGCCACCACTTCTGTAAATGTTCTGGGTCACACCTTAAGCTAGCAGGTCTCAGAGTCCCACCCAAAGCCCATGCCAGGTACTACCTGACTACCGCAATTGTTTATTCAGGGCCCAAGAGCCCTTTAGTCAGAAGATGATGTATACTATTAGGACTGGGTCCTTCTCTTCAAGGCAGCGAGTTTCCTTCTGGCTCAGGGTATGACTAGAAATGTCATCCAGGAGCTAGAGCCTGTAATGGGGACCTGAAGACTCTGCCTGGTGCCCTATTACTGTGGGTAAGCTGGTCTCCATGTTGCAAGACAAAGTCCTCTTTACTCTTCCCTCTCTTTTCCTCAAGTGGGAGGAAGGAGTCTCTTTAAGTGCTGTGAGCTGCATTGCCTGGTATTGGAAGTGGGGCGGTGGAAGCATTCCCTTGGCCATTCCATTGTCTCACTAGGTTGTGTGCCCCCAAAGTACAGTGGCTCCAAACCCAGCACAGCACTAGGACTTGCCTGGGAGTTGCAGGCTTTGTGGCCTAGAATGCCTTTCAAGTTAATTAAGTCCTCTACAGGACTTTCAGTGGCTAGTCTTGCCAGACCTCAAGTTAGAGCCACTGGGATGGATGATTCCCCTCTGCTTTGATATGGTCTAAATGCTCCCTCCACAGGCATTGGCTGAGTTCTGTGTGATGTTGCTTTCACTGTGACAGGACAGCACTGAGTGCCAATGCAAAGTCTCACAATCACAATTCTTTTCCTCCCCCTAGAGCACAGATTATCTCTCTGGGCAACAGGGCTGCTGCTGGGTGATGTGGTAGGGGTGGCATCAGCAACTCAAGATTATATTTTCTGCCCTATTCTGTGCTTTCTTCAATGATACAAAGTTAAAACCAGGTACTGTGGTTACTCACCTGATTTTTGGTTCTTATTAATGTGCTTTTTTGTATAGATGTGAAATTTGGTGTTCCTGCAGGGAGGACAATTGGTAGAGGCTTCTATTCAGTCATCTTGCTCCCCTGGGCATTTCATCATATATTGCAAGTACTTTCATTCTATTTTCAGTAAAGAAATTATCTATCAAGAAAGTTCATTGGTAAGAAACAGTTAAGAAAGAAATATTTAATTTTAAAAATATGAGTTACAGAAGGACAAATATGGCTGAACAATATTATCTGAGAAGTAAGTTTTCTGAACAAAGTAATTTGCTGCATCAAGGTTTTCAAATTATTGAATCATGATGATTATCCACTTATATTTAACGAAATGTGAACATTTTAAAAATTTTATTTTATTAGTAATAAAATAACCTATCAACCAACAAAATCCCCTGGCTTCATAGATTCATAGTTTAATTGAACAAGAGATGGAAAGAAGAGCTTCTACCAAACGTGCTGAAACTATTCAAAAAGTTGGAAAGAAAGGATTTCTCATTGGCTGATTCTATGAAGCCAACATCACCCTGATACCAAAATCTGGCAAAGATACAACAAAAAGAGAAAACTAGGGGCCGATATCCCTCATAAACATAGACATAAAAATCCTCAACTAATTCTAGCAAACCAAATCTGGCACCATGTTAAAAAATAACTCACCATGATCAAGTAGGCTTCACTTCTGGGATGCAAGGTTGTTTCAACGTATACAAATTAAGAAATGTGATTCACCACATTAACATAATTAGAAAGAAAAACCATATGATCACCTCAATAAATGCAAAAATGCTTTTGGTAAAACATAACATCCCTTCATGACAAAAGCCTTCAAGTAATTAGATATCAAAGAGACTTAATAAGAGCTATCTATGACAAACCCACAGCAAACATCATACTGAATAGGCAAAAACTGGAAGCATTTCCCTCGAGAACTGGAACAAGATCCCCACTCTAATCACTTCTATTTAACAAAGACTGAATGTTCTCGCCAGGGCAATCAGGCAAGATGAAAATATAAAAGGCATGCAAAAGAGAAAGAAGTCAAATTATCTCTCTTCATGGACGATATAATTTTATACTTACTAAAACCCTAACGACTCTGCCAAACAGCTTCTGGAACTGATAAATGACTTCGTTAAAGTTCAGGACACAAAATCAATGCACGAAAATCAGTAGTGTTCAAGCTGAGAGCAAAATCAAGAACAAAATCGAATTTACAGTAGCTTCAAAAATACCTAGAATTGTATCTAATGAAGGAGATGAAAGATCTCTATAAGAACTATAAAATACTGCTGAACATAGTAACAGATGACAAAAACAAATGGAAAAAACATTCCATGCTCATCAATTGGAAGAATCACTATCATTAAAATGGCCATACTGTTCAAAGGAACCTATAGATTTGATGCTATTCCTATCAAATTACCGATGTCATTTTTCATGGAGGTAGAAAACATTATTCTAAAATGTGTACGGAACAACCACAAAAAAAGAGCCCAAGTAGCCAAAGCCATGCTAAGCAAAAAGAGTGACCACATTACCTGGCTTTAAACTATACTATAATGCTGCAGTAAATAAAACAGCATAGTACAGATAAAAAAAAAGAAGCATAGACCAATGGAACAAAAAAGAAAGCTCCCTCACCCCCTGCCAAAAAAAAAAAAAGCTGTACATTTGCAGCTATCTGGTCTTCAACAAAGTTGATAACAATAAGCAATGAGGAAATAACTCCTTATTAAATAAATGGAGCAGGGATAGCTGGCTAGCCCTATGCAAAAGAATGAAACTTGATCCCTACCTGTCACAATATACAAAAATTAACTCAAGACGGATTAAAATCTTAAATGTAAGACTTCAAGCTATGAGAATCCTAGAAGAAAACTTAGGAAATAGCCTTCCCAAATTGGCTTTGGGAAATAATTTTGGATGAAGTCCTCAAAAGCATTTGCAACAAAAACAACACTTGACAAGTGGAACCTAATTAAACTGAAGAGCTTCTGCACAGCAAAATAAACTATCAACAGAGTAAAAAGACAACGTGCAGAATAAGAGAAAATATTTGAAAACAATGCATCTGACAAATATCTAATATCTAGAATTGTTAAGGAATCTAAACAATTGAAGAAGAAAAAGCAAATAACCCCAATGGGCAAAGGACATGAACACTTTTTAAAATAAGACATAGAAGCAGCCAACATACATATGAAAAAAAGGCTAAATGTCACTAGTTATTGGAGAGATGCAAATCAAAACCACAATGAAATACCATCTCACAATAGTCAGAATAGCTATTACTAAAAAGTCTAACAACAACAGATGCTGGTGAGGCAGTTGTGAAAGGGGAATGCTTATACACTATTGACAGGGAATGTAAATTAGCTCAGACACTGTGTAAAGCAGTTTGGGGATTTCTCAAAGAACTTAAAACAGAACTACCATTCAGCCAACCAATCTCATTACTGGGTATATATCCAAAAGAAAATAAATCATTCTATGCATTTGTAGGTCCATTGCAGCACTAGTCACAATAGCAAAGACATGAAATCAACCTAGGTGCCCATCAACGATGGAATGGATAAAGAAAATATGGTGCATATACACCATGGAATACTACACAGCCATGAAAGGGAACAAAATTGCATATATTGCAGTAACATGGACGCAGCTGGAGGCCATTATCCTAAGCAAATTAACACAGGAACAAAAACCAAATACCAGTGGGTACTCACAGACATAAAGATGGCAGCAATAGACACTGCAACTACTATACAGGGGAGGTAGGGAGCAAGGCAAATGTTTTAATAGTGTTTTGTTTTTGTATTTTCTCAATGTTTTGTTTTGAAACTTTAAAATTACATACATAAAAAGATTAGGATAATGAAGCCCTTGCATACCCTACACCTGAATTTGCCAATTATTAAAACTTTCAACATTTGCTTTATCTATATCTATGCATGCATGTATTATTTTTTCTTTTTTCCTCTGCCCTGATATATAAATTCTTACTTCCAAAAAATAATTTTTACTGTACATAAAAACTACTTCACAAAATGAGAATAAAAATATTTTTAAATGTCACAGACAAAATGTGTTGTTATTGTAAGCCACAATATGTACTTTCACTGAAATTAGGAAATGAGAGACATTGTTTTATTATTTTGATGCTGAGTAATTGTATTTTAACAGTTTACAATTTTTGTCTCACTTGCTTTTTGAATTATTATCTTAGGCAGCACTTTAAGAAGAAATGACATATTCACAATTAATACAAGTTCATTATTGAATCCACTTGAAATATATCCAACCACCCAAATGTAATTTGCTAGCATATAGAGACTATCCACCAAATTGGGAATATTGCTTTTGGAGGTGAATTAATTTGCTGTTACCATTGAGAAAAATGTGTGCATTTCATAAAAATTTAATGAAGAAAGTTTGGTATCTTAATATGTGAAATATGTTTGCTTATTCATCTCATAAATTCTTATGGAAAGAGGTTTTTTTCTGACTGGAGTAATTTCCACTCTCCTAGTAAGATAACATAGTACTTACTTTGGTGTTGTCTGTGAGACAGGTTCATCAACATTCATGTGTCCCCTCTCTAACACAGATTCCATGTTCACCACATATTAAGGATTTATGCTTAGGAAATTTTTAGCAGGATTGTTAATCTGATTGTACAAGCCCTGAAAATCATGTTTACCTATATTACACCTATCTTGCCTGTGCATGCTCACTTAAATATATTGCACTTGAAAATTTTTTTCTTTGTTGACAAAAATTGCCTCTACCACTGCTATGATTCACTACTCTCATTTTGTGTATCCTACTGGGAATAAAGTTCTTATTTTCTCGCCCCATAAAGGTGGCATAATGTGAGAGAAAGACCACCCATATTACTGCATCCATTTTTACTGAGAAAAGTTTCCCATTGTAGACATTGATGAAATAAAAACCTCCACCAAATTAAATTTTAAAAGAGTTTAATTGAGCAATGAATGATTCACGAATTGGGCAGCCTTCTGAGCCAGAGTATGCTCAGAGACTCCAGCACAGTCATGTGGTGGAAGAAGACTTATTGACAAAAAAAAAAAAAAAAAAGAAAGTGATGTACAGAAAATGGAAGTGAGTTACAGAAACAGCTGGATTGGTTACAGCTTGGTGTTTGCCTTATTTGAACACGGTTTGAACAGTTAGCTATATTTGATCGGCCTAAACTCAGCGATTGGCACAAGTGTAACCTATGGTCTGTTTATACTTCCACTTGTTATAGTTCACAACTTACAGAGGAAACTTTAGGCTTAACTTAAAATATGGAAGGAGGCAGCTTTAGGCTAAAATTGATTTAACAATTCCCTCCTTTTGGTCATCTTCTCAATTTTGAGAGATTGATTGAAACTTTGCTCATTGATGTCACTATCACCATTGTAAATGTAGTTATTTGGTCTTGAAACCTACTGAAAAACAGTAGAACAGTGGGTTTTGCAAGGTGGGAACAAAGACTTCAGTTTTTTGTTTGTTTGTTTGTTTGTTTGTTTTATGGGTTAAAGTAGAGGGTACTTACTTATGCTTGAATGTCCTGTTTACAGGAGGGAAAAAAAAAAAACCCAAAACTGGGTCTGTTCTAGGATCTTTGTGTTTCCTTAAAATCTTAGTTTGATTATGTCACATTTAGCATGAGTGACTTCATTTTGATTTGGTCTGGGGCCTAGTACATGAGCTGAGTCCAAAACAATGGCTCCCCACAATTTTGTTTTAAAATTTCCCCTCTTTGGTCAGGTTCTCACTTAGGGAAGAGCGTGACCAAAACGTAGGGCCTTAGCATCACTCTCAGTTACCATCATTTTGCGTTTCCGGTCTCAGCATGTCATTCATAGGTTATGGCTCCCTCATGGTCACACATTTTTTTCAGCTTTTATCATTGCAGTTGAAGAGAGACCAGTTGACATTGTAGAGATTGCTACATGGAAACATTTAAAACTTTTGGGAGAATACAGCACACCAGGGGAAATACTATTATGACTATTAGGAGGATAATACCAAGAGTTTGGAGTATGCTCCTTACCTAGGATCCCCATAAACCAAACCATCTAAAATTAAATAGATAAAAGAATGAACTAGATAGAGTTTGCTCACTTAACTAAGCAGTCTCTTTGTTAATCCCCTACAACTGAATCTCTCTAATACATGATGCGATGTATTTCTTTATAGGTCACAAGTGACAGAGACTGTACAGATACTTCTCTGTGACAAAGCATACACATTAGCTACTCTGCTTAGCACCCAATATCAAACTGGGATGGCTTAATCTTTCCCCTGGTTGGGCTCTGTCATCTTTGCCTCCAATCAGGAGTTGCAACACGTGGTCTCTGGGCAAGATGATCACCCTGAATAACAGAAAAAAGAGAAAAGGGAAAGGAGAGAAAGAGATAAAGAAAAGCATTTCCTGTGGTGGGGTGGGGAAGGCAAAGAGCTCAGGGAGGCCAGAGAAAGACCCATCCATTGCGGAGATACTGAATCAAAAGTTCAGGTGGCTACTTGTCAGTCAGGAAGTGATCTTTTCCAGCAATCCTATAAGCTCTCAAGTTTCCCCCTTTGGGGAGAAAAAAGTTCCCCATGTCCTCTGATCCTGTACATGCCTAATCCTGTCACCCATAGCCATCAGCAAAAAGTGCAAGGCCGATTAATCCAAAGAGAATAGGAGTTAACATCACATACTGCCAAATCCGTTTTTAACCAAGAGGGATTTTACTGAGGGGAGGGCCTCTAACTCCCTGTCTTAGGAGGGAATCTAACCTTCCTAAGTTGGGCATCAAACTCAATCCCATTCTTTGCCCAGGTCAAAGGTACCCCACTACTTACCAAAAGTCAACTAATTGGTACTGAAGTCGATTTCCTTTGGATCGGGATAGTAACTAAGCCAAACAGTTAGCAGATTTAATTTTTTATATTAATTAATTGCTTAAGCTTTTTATTTGCCTTTTGTAAAAGCTTTAAATAAAAATATTGAAAAAAATTTAGAAGTTTCTGCATATCATTAGGCATCCCTAGATGAGACTAATTTGGGAGGCTTCATTTTTTTTGGAGTTTTCCACTGTAAGTTATCTTTAGTAACAGTTTGTCATTTCTGTAAGACTTTGCTGCTTCCTGGGCCTGATACTTATGCATGTGTAAGCTAAAGGAACTCAGTTCTTCAGAAATTAAGGATCCCATTTTTACTTCAAATATTGACTTTGCTCTCATGTTCCGCTTCTCAACTTAGCCAGTGATTTTTCGCCTAAGTACACAAGAAGAATGAAATAAAGGGGTAGAAAACAAAAATTCCTGTGAGATTTCCAAAGCCAAATTTTACACCCCCTGCAATATTGCCATTTACTACTGGTTTCTTTGACCCAGTCAGATGTAAGAGGCCTCTAACTGGATCCAAGCCAGTTAATTACCAGATCCAATCTGATCCTGGGCCCAGTCAAGTTTCTATTGTGACTTCCAAACCCAGTTTGGATCAGAAATTTGCTTGAAGAAACTCAGAGAGCTTAAAACCCAAATCCGTAGAGCTTCAGAATCCAGCAGAGATCTTACCACAATTCCCAGACACTCTGAGAGAGCAATGGACACAGTGAGTCTGGAGGGTAGCTTGCTTGGTCACTCAGCATTCCTGGGGATTGTTAGAAACTCTATTATGGATCCCACTTCATTGAGCAATGAACAATTCATGAATCAGGTGGCCTACCAAGCCAGAGTATGCTCAGAGACTCCACTGCAGCCACGTGGTGGAAGATTTATGGGACAGAAAAAGAAAAGTGATGAACAGAAAATGAAAATGAGGTACAGAAAGAGCTGTATTGGTTATAGCTCAGCATTTGCCTTATTTGAACACAATTCAAACAGTTGGCTACATTTGATTGGGCAAAACTCGGTGATTGGCACAAGTGTAGGCTATGATGTGTTTACACTGCCACTTGTTATAGTTCACAATGTACAGAGAAACTTTTAGGCCAAACTTAAAATATGTAAGGAGGCAGCTTTAGGCTAAACTTGATTTAACAACACTATATTTATTCTCAGAAAGACGTTTTGGTTTCAGTAAAAGGGTTCATTAGTGTATATGTGGGTATGAATTTTTATTTTTTGGTATTATAGCATTTATAGCCTAATATCAAAATAAATGCTAAAGTAGTTTGTTATATAAAGCTTTAGAAAAGAAAAATATTTTGCCAATAGATGAACTAGGTGCAGTCCTCAAAAAAAGTTAGCAAAACAATGTAATTATGTTTTCTCTAAAAAGAAATTGTGAAGGAATAGGTTGGTATAGAGATCTTATTTAGGAATACAGTCCTTTAGCAACTAATTTGCATGTGATTCTTTGGATTCAACTGATGCTAGAATCTCTATTTTTAAAGAAATGGTTTTGCTTGAATTAAAATGATCTAAGACACCAATTTGTGTTCACATATGTAAACAAATATATATTCACATTATTTCATAGGCTTAATTTCTCATATGACTATAAAGAATTATTCTGAGTCACATATCTCATAGGTTCCTTTCTCTTTTGATGTAATCTATTTTTGGTATATTATTAAACATTAAGTAATAACTGTGAGACTATTTTCTCTTTTCCCCAAATATACAATCCATTTTTCATTTGCAATTCTTATTCACTCCCTTTTAACTCCAACAATAAGCAACTCATAAAATAACTGCAATTAAATTTTATCAATCAATACATTAGCATTCTTTTTAGCACTTGAATTATAAAATAGATTATCGAGAGAGAGACAACTTGTTTTCATACATCTGTCAGTGATCACTGGAAGTGAGGTTACTGGGCAATTTTTATAACACCCTGATATTACCTAAAATAATAACTATTAATATGAATGTGTGCTTAATTAAAAGATATGAAAGCTTTTTAAGTCATATTAACCTAAAATCCAATCATTATAGAAGTCTTAAGCATAGACTTTTCATGTAAAAGTACTAGAATGAGGCAAAATTTATATCTTTTTTTTAGATTCTAAATACCTTCAAATAAGATATATGCAATTTTTCACTTGAAAGATCTTAAAAGCAATCAGAGAATGTTCTCTAAGGAGAGTGGGTATTGACCTGATATTTCAGGATTAGAGTACTTTTTGAATTTGAGGGATAAAAGGAGTAGATCATAGTATAAGGATCAAGGGGACAAAGATAGGGTTGTTAGACATTTAGAAAGTTAGACCATCAGATACTATCAGGAGAGAGAGACAACTTGTTTTTACACATCTGTCAGTGGTAACTGGAAGTGAGGTTAGTGGGCAATTCTTTTACAACACCCTGATATTACCTAAAATAACAACTATTATTATAAATGTGTGCTTAATTAAAAGCTATGAAACTTTTTATGTCATAGTAACCTTAAATGAAATCAATATAGAATGTTTTAATTTTCTTAATATGGAACTTAAAGTTTCATAATTTCCTTAATATCTGAATCAATTCTGACCCTGAACTCAAGGCTAATTTTGCTACACAAGTGGTGACTATACATAAGATCTGGTGGAAGCATTGTGGTTAGCATACCTTGTAGTGCTATTTGATAGTATCCCATGTAGAGAACGCACTCTGGCATTTGAGGTGTATTCTGACCAGACCAGTGGCTACTTGTCTGTCCGATATTCACTCCATGGTTACATATAAAACCATTTTCACTAACTCCTATTTTCTATAATTTTAAATCCCAGAGTCCACATTCTGTTAATGAACTGAAGTAATCTGTATGCTATGATCTAGAGAAGAATAAAAGTGCACATTTATGATATACAATGCTGTAAAGTCAGCTATCTTTTCATCAAAATTCATGGTTCTTCTATAAAATTGTCATTGTGAAGTGGCTGCCCAGCCATAAACTACATTTCTCAGATGCTTGTGGATATACAAAGGGCAATATAGTTAGTTCTTACGGTAGAATGTAAACAGAAGTGATATGTGTCTCTTAAAGGCAAAGACTGTTAAAAGGCCAATGCATCTCTACCTTGCCTCTCTTTTCAAGTCAGCCAGCTTTAAACAGAGGACTCAAAGGCCCTGAGGCATGCTGAAGCCACAAGATGAAAAGAGGATGAATCCTTAAACTTATGTATGCAGTTTATCTGTGCATCTATTACAAACAAATATATTGGATGTATATATAAAAAGAAATAAATTATCTTTAGCTATGGACTTGAAATATTACTCCTGGCTGGCTTGTGGAAATAGAAAAGACAATAGAGAACACTGAATGAATTTGAGGCCTTATTGGATTAGAACATCTGAGTCTGTTTACACCCCAGAGAGTGGGAGATAAAACTGAAAAAGACTTTGAGCAACAGAGATTCATTAAGAATTTTTAAACAAGGGAACTCAGTCTTCCAAATAAAGATCATATTTAGGTGTTTCCTTTATCTATTCCAAACTATTACTTCAGATGACAGTAAATTATAAGTCATCAAGCTGAGACATGCAAAGGAGCAAGAAAGCCAGAAAATACATCAGAGTTGAGATTTACATCCAGGAAAAACTTTTCTATGTGGTTGTTGGTGTTTGGAATTGCTTAGACTCAAATAGATGAGAAAGTCACTAGGGTTTTGAGAAAATTTTTTTTTTATAAAATGATGGTAACAGTAAAACACACAAATCAGTCCATGCAGCCCTTGAGGAGTATATCCTCCCACAAAGATGAGAAATGGGGATAATAGAAGACAAGGTACTTCCCACAGGGTGAAGCCAGGTGCCAATGGAAAAACAAATATATCAGATCACAAAATCAAACTATGACTTTTACTATTGCCATGACATCAATGAATAGGGTCCTTCAAATATGAATTTAAAATGAAGTGCCTTCATTCTGGATCTGGAGCAATTCCTGGTAGCTTCCAGTTCAAACTGTGTTGGCTGAAAGTTTTGTTCTCCAACTGACATGTGAGTAGGATTTTGAATGCCAGAATCTGACATTATGAATAGATTTTTTGTCTTCTTCCTTTTATTTCTGGGATTTATCAATCATTATTAGATGCAAAAATACGTAAGTAAGTATTCAAGTAACTTCTAAAAATATCAGTTATAACCAATAGAATCACCAAATTTATTTGGCAACTTTACATTACTTCAAGATTAGCAGTCAAAAATGACTTCAGAGTAGCTATACACAGACATAGTGATTCTTACATTTATATTACCAGCCATGACCTTTCCAAGGAACTCCAGACACTTACATTCAACTTTATATTGGCTATTAAGAATCTTTAAAATGGCTATTTTTTCTGCCTAAAAGAATTTTTCCATAGATGACTATCCACATAATACTTTTATATTATCCTTCATTGCTTTATTTTTTCTCATTTAGTACTGAATGATTTTAATATAATACATATTTTACTTATAAATATTATTTGTTTACAATACTCATTAATATGGTGTTCCATGAAGGTAAGTATTTCTGTCTGTTTGGTTCACTGGATAAACCCTGGTGCATAGGACAATGATTGACATGAAGTAGGCACTCAATAAATATTGCCTCTTTCAAGTTCCCACAGATCTCTGGTTCTATTGTCTGAGTAACAGTCTGCTCCTAATAGTTCTATTTCAAAACTAGATCAATTGTTCACATTTTCTACATATATATTTTCAAACCACATCAAAATAAGTACAATATCCAAACAAATTCAAGCTTAAACATTTTAATTTTTTATTTATTTTTTCTTTTTTTATTTTTATTTTTTATTACTATAAGTTTTAGGGTACATGTGCACAATGTGCAGGTTAGTTACATATGTATACATGTGCCATGCTGGTGTGCTGCACCCATTAACTCGCCATTTAGCATTCGGTATATCTCCTAATGCTATCCCTCCCCCCTCCCCCCACCCCACAACAGTCCCCAGAATGTGATGTTCCCCTTCCTGTGTCCATGTGTTCTCATTGTTCAATTCCCACCTATGAGTGAGAACATGCGGTGTATGGTTTTTTATCCTTGCGATAGTTTACTGAGAATGATGATTTCCAATTTCATCCATGTCCCTACAAAGGACATGAACTCATCATTTTTTATGGCTGCATAGTATTCCATGGTGTATATGTGCCACATTTTCTTCATCCAGTCTATCATTGTTGGACATTTGGGTTGGTTCCAAGTCTTTGCTATTGTGAATAGTGCCGCAATAAACATGCGTGTGTATGTGTCTTTATAGCAGCATGATTTATAGTCCTTTGGGTATATACCCAGTAATGGGATGGCTGGGTCAAACGGTATTTCTAGTTCTAGATCCCTGAAGAATCGCCACACTGACTTCCACAATGGTTGAACTAGTTTACAGTCCTACCAACAGTGTAAAAGTGTTCCTATTTCTCCACATCCTCTCCAGAACCTGTTGTTTCCTGACTTTTTAATGATCGCCATTCTAACTGGTGTGAGATGGTATCTCATGGTGGTTTTGATTTGCATTTCTCTGATGGCCAGTGATGATGAGCATTTTTTCATGTGTTTTTTGGCTGCATAAATGTCTTCTTTTGAGAAGTGTCTGTTCATGTCCTTCGCCCACTTTTTGATGGGGTTGTTTGTTTTTTTCTTTTACATTTGTTGGAGTTCATTGTAGATTCTGGATATTAGCCCTTTGTCAGATGAGTAGGTTGCGAAAATTTTCTCCCATTTTGTAGGTTGCCTGTTCACTCTGATGGTAGTTTCTTTTGCTGTGCAGAAGCTCTTTAGTTTAATTAGATCCCATTTGTCAATTTTGGCCTTTGTTGCCATTGCTTTTGGTGTTTTAGACATGAAGTCCTTGCCCATGCCTATGTCCTGAATGGTAATGCCTAGGTTTTCTTCTAGGATTTTTATGGTTTTAGGTCTAACATTTAAGTCTTTAATGCATCTTGAATTAATTTTTGTATAAGGTGTAAGGAAGGGATCCAGTTTCAGCTTTCTACATATGGCTAGCCAGTTTTCCCAGCACCATTTATTAAATAGGGAATCCTTTCCCCATTTATTTAAAAATTTCTAACCAATTTTCATTTTGAAAATAATTAACACTAAGAATGTCTCAATACTAGTAATTGCTGTGGTTTTAATATGTCCTCCATAGTTTATGTATTGGAAGCTTAATCTCCAGTGCAAAGCATTGAAATGTGGGACTTTCAAGGGGTCATTAGGCAGAACCCTCACAAATGGCTTAGTTATCAGGGGACTGAGTTTGTGAACAAGTGGTAAGTTCCACACCCTTTCTCTCTTGCTCCTGCACTCTCTTGCCATTCTGCCTTCCACCATGGAATGACACAGAGAAAAGGTCCTTGCCTGATGTGAACCCCTTGACCTCGGACTTTCAGTCTCCAGAGCTGTGAGAAATAAATCTGTTCTTTATTAATTATTCAGTCTCGTGGTACACTACTAAATACCTATCAAAATGGCTATAGTTTTTTTAAAAAGACAATGTCAATACTGGTTAGAATGTAAAAGAACTAGATTACGCATATATTTTTCTTGGTAATATGAAAGGGCACACACACATTGCAAATTATTTTGACAGTTTCTTATAAACTAAATATGAAATTTCCATATTATCCAAAAAATGAAAATTATATTTACACAAAAACTTGTACACACATGTTCATATCAGCTTTACTGTTAGTAGTACTGAGTTAACAAATCAGATATTTTTCAATGGATAAATGGTTAAATAATCTGTGGCACGTGGGATATTAATACAACAATACAATACAAAGAAATAATCTATTGATGCATGCAACAACTTGATGGATCTCAAGTGAATTAGGCCGAATTAAACAATAAAATCCCCTAGGGTTATATACTGCATAATTGTATGATATTTTTAAAATGGTAAACTTATAAGCATGAAGAAATAATTTCAGTGTCAATATTCTGATTGTGTTATTTGACTCTAACTATGTAAAATGTTACAGATGAGGAAAACTGACTGAAAAGTGTACAAGATCTCTCTGTATTATTATTATTATTATCATATTTTAAGTTCTGGGATGTGTGTACAGAATGTGCAGGTTTGTTACACAGGTATGCACATGTCATGGTGGTTTGCTGCACCCCTCAACCCGTCATCTACATTAGGTATTTCTCCTAATTCTATCTGTCCCCTAGCCCCCCATCCCCCAACAGGCCCTGGTGTGTGATGTTCTCCTCCCTGTTTCCATGCATTCTCATTGTTCAACTCCCACTTATGAGTGAGAACATGCGGTGTTTGGTTTTCTGTTCTTGTGTTAGTTTGCTGAGAATGATGGTTTCCAACTTCATCCATGTCCCTGCAAAGGACATGAACTCATCCTTTTTTATGGCTGCATAGTATTCCATGGTGTATATGTGCCACATTTTCTTTATCTAGTCTAGCATTGATGGGCATTTGGGTTGGTTCCAAGTCTTTGCTATTATGAACAGTGCTGCAATAAACATACGTGTGCATGTGCCTTTATAGGAGAATGATTTATAATCCTTTGGGCATATACCCGGTAATGGGATTGCTGGGCAAATGGTATTTCTGTTTCTAAATCTTTGAGGAATCACCACACTGTCTTTCACAATGGTTGAACTAATTTACACTCCCACCGACAGCGTAAAAGCATTCCTATTTCTCCACATCCTCTCCTCTGTTAAGATTTTCACTATGAAGTAATTGTAAATTCACATGCAGTTTTTCTTGAGTTTTTAATGATCGCCATTCTAACTGGCGTGAGATAGTATCTCACTGTGGTTTTGATTTGCATTTCTCTAATGACCAGTGATGATGAGCTTTTTTTCATATGTTTGTTGGCCACATAAATGTCTTCTTTTGAGAAGTGTCTGTTCATATCCTTCGCCCACTTTTTGATGGGGTTGTTTATTTTTTTTCTTGTACAATTTTTTTTGTAGATTCTGGATATTTGCCCTTTTAGATAGATAGATTGCAAAAATTTTCTCCCCGTCTGTAGGTTGCCTGTTCACTCTGATGATAGTTTCTTTTGCTGTGGAGAAGCACTTTAGTTTAACTAGATCTCATTTGTCAATTTTGGTTTCTGTTGCCATTGCGTTTGGTGTTTTAGTCATGAAGTTTTTACCTATGCCTATTTCCTGAATGGTATTGCCTAGGTTTTCTTCCAGTGTTTTTATGATGTTGGGTCTTACATTTAAGTCTTTAATCCAGCTTGAGTTAATTTTGTATAAGGTGTAAGGAAGGGATCCAGTTTCAGTTTCCTGCATATGGCTAGCCAATTTTCCCAACATTCCATGCTCATGGATAGGAAGAAGCAATATCGTGAAAATGGCCATACTGCCCAAAGTAATTTATAGATTCAATGCTGTCCCCATCAAGCTACCATTGCCTTTCTTCACAGAATTAGAAAAAAACTACTTTAAATTTCACATGGAACAAAAAAAATGCCCATATAGCCAAGACAGTCCTAAGCAAAAAGAACAAAGCTGGGAGCATCATGCTACCTGACTTCAAACTATACTACAAGGCTACAGTAACCAAAACAGCATGGTACTGGTACCACAACAGATATATAGATCAATGGAACAGAACAGAGGCCTCAGAAATAATACCATACATCTATAACCATCTGATCTTTGACAAACCTGACAAAAACAAGCAATGGGGAAAGGATTCCCTGTTTAATAAATGGTGTTGTACTATTTTTTTTAAACTGGATGTGAATTTATAACTACTCCAAAGTGAAAATTTTAATGAAAAATACTATGTGCAAGGGGAAAGCCATATAAAATGTAAGTGTGAATAGAATATATGATGTAATGACTGTGAAGTGGATTTAGTAAAAGATAGGTTATTGGAGGAAAGCAGCTTTAGAACAAAACCGAAATAAAAATTAGCAAGTGCAGATAAATTCTGAGGAGATATATAAGTTAAAAGACAAGGTTGAAGTAATGGAGACAGAAATGTGTAACCCACAATGTACAAAGAAGACGTGAGTTTCTCTTCTAATAATTTTCAGAGTAACCAAAGTTAATTAATGGAGGTTTCTGAAAACTACATAGAGTGGGTAACAGTGAAATGCCAATCTAAATCATAATAACTTATTAAACTGAATGACTTGAAGAAAATTATATTTGAGTCACTTTATACTAACTGTATTTAAAATATCAGCTTATGTACCTGGCAAGAGATTCTGGATAAGGTATGATAAATATTTTCAACCAGTTGATCCTCCTTTGTGTTTACTCTGTTTTATTTGCTTTATTTTCTAAAAGAAATAAAATCACATGTATATTCTCAGGTACCTATTTGAAAATCTGAGACTTATATTAAAGCTTCTTAAGGTTTAAATGATAAAATTTTCATTTGACTTTCAAAATAATAGTCCATAAATATATACACCTACTCTGTACCCACAAAAATCAAAATTAAAAATATATATTTAAAGGAGGAATTTTAAATTATATTTATTCTTATTTTTATTCTTTTTAAATTTTTTTTTTTAATTTATACTAGAGTTGGGGTCTTACTATATTACCCAGGCTGGTCTGAAACTCCTGGACGCAAGTGATCATCCTGCTTCAGCCTCCCAAATTGCTGGGATTACAGACATGAGCCACTGGGTCCAGCTATATTTCTTTTCTAAAAAATATCATAAACCTTAAAAAGAATTCTGGATAAAGCAAAGTCAAATATCTATCTTCTTTTTATCATTTAAATGCTCCAATTAGAATTAAAAATACTTTATTAAATGATATAAAGTAAATTAAGGCCTAGATTTTACCAACTATGAAGAATAAATGCGTATCAACTTAGTTTCATCAGAAATGTTTGTCAGCAATGATGAATTCTCATGCTTATCTTTTTATATATTAATTCAATTTTCATGTGATCAAAAAGTATAAGCAAAAACTGAAGCAAAACTTCATGGAAATTTCATTGTATTCTTCACTCTTATTTGTCACAATTTTTTTCACTAAAATAAATATTTATTGTACATATGTGTGTGTATTATTATTATTAAATTGTGGATGTACCTACTAACAGTTCTAAGTAGATCATTATTTACTGAGTCAAAAATGACCAAAGTTAATGTACCAATATTGCAATCTCTCTCATTGGATGGGTTGTGCTTGTAATGAGCCCTAACTGAATTTTATTCATCTTTTGGGGGTTTGAAATTTCCAAATGAAAAATAATTACAAGATTTTGTGTTATTTTAACCCTTTTTAATTATTGTTGCTAATTAAGAAGGCTATATATACATATATTTTTTTTTAAATCATCTGGACTTGAACAATCATTTATCTGTCAGATTATTTTTAGTTTGCAATAAAAAAGGAAAAGAAAGAAATTACATGTTTCAAATTCTGTGAGTACATGCAAAAACAAACGTTTAGGCTGTATCCAAAGCAATTACAACAAAGACAAAAATGGACAGTTGGAACCTAATTAAACCGAAGAGCTTCTGCACAACAAATAAACTATCAACAGAGTAAACAGACAACCTACAGAATGGGAGAAAATTCAAAAACTATGCATCCAACAAAGGTCTGATATCCAGAATCTGTAAAAAACTTAAAGAGTTGAATGAGCAAAATCAAATAACTCCATTAAAAATGGGCAACAGACATGAACAGATACTTCTCAAAAGAAGACATACAAGTAGCCAACAAACATGAAAAATACTTAATATCATTAATTATCAGAGAGATGTAATCCGAAACCACAATGAGATACCATCTCACACGAATCAGAATGGCTACTATTAAAAAGTCAAAAAACAGCGGATGTTGATGACGTTGGTGAGGCTGTGAAGAAAAGTGAACGCTTACATACTGTTGGTGGGAATGTAAATTAATTCACCTACTGTGAAAAGCAATTTGCAGATTTCCCCAAGAACATAAAACACAACTATGATTTGACCGAGCAATCCCAATACTGGGTAAATATCCAAAAGAAAATAAGTCATTCTACCAAAAAAGAAAACACATGCACTCTTACGTTCATCACAGCACTATTCACAGTAACAAAGACATTGAGTCAAACTAGGTATCCATGAATGGTGGGCTGGAATTTTTTTTAACGTGGTATATTTAGACCGTGGAATACTATGCAGCCATAGAAATGAAATCACATCAGCTGCAGCAACATGAATGCAGCTGGAGGCCATAATCCTGAGCAAATTAATGCAGTAACAGAAAATCAAATACATACAGCATATTATCACTTATAAGTGGGAGCTGAACTTTGGGTACTCGTGCACAAAAAGATGGCAGCAATAGACACTGCAGACTACTAGAGTGGGAAGACAGGAAGGAGGCAAGCGTTGAAAAACAATCTATTGGGTACTCTACTTAGTACCTGGGTGATAGGATCTATTGTACCACCAACCTCAGCATCATGTAATATTCCCAGGTAATAAACCTACACATGTACCCCCTGAATCTAAAATGAAAGTTTGAAATTATTAAAAAAAAAAAACTTAGCTTGTTATAATGTCCTGAAACTACATTATACCACTTTTATAATTATGCCTATATTAACAAAAATTCACAGAGATGTGCGTTCAAGTATATTTTAGATTACTCAGTAAATTGTATTTCCAAATCATCTATCCCTACAAAACGTAGGAGTATTTTTGATCAAAAATTACATCCAATAGGAAGTAGAAATTAATTTTTATTTGATTTGATTTAGCAGCATAAAGCGTCTTGACAATTTAGATTGTTTCTTCTGCTGGAATATTAAAGAAAATACAGGAATGCCTACCATAAAGTCTACTTTGCATATATCAAATATAATTTTTAAAAATCTCTTAATGCTTATAACATTCTTCTATAGAGGGAAAGAGAGATTGTTTTTCCTTTCCTAACATATGAAACATAGTTAAATAGGCATTATGAGTTCTGTCTAGACATCGAAAAAAGAAAGTGGCAGAACTCCTAGAGCTAAGATTTGCATTCACCTTAAGTCTTACTGAAAAGTGCAAACAAATATTGTACAACAACTACATTTAATACTTGAGTTAAATTTCCAGATATAGGTCAAATATTTATCAGTTTTATTTTAGCAGAATATGAACCAGAGTAAATTATCCTTGTTACACATCTGTTTACAGTCTAATATATGACTGAAACAATTTTCTAAGCTTTGTTTTAAATGTAATTATTTAAGAAATAAATGGTGCTATCATTTTCCAAAAACATACTCCATGTTCCAAGTGAGATGTATTCCATACCTACATCCCTATTGAATTAAATGAGTAAATGAAGGGAAAAAACAGTTAGGAATGGTTAGGTTTAATATATTCCTTATTTAACTTGAATGTAATAATATAAATGTCATAAGCATAGAGTCTGGTTACATAGCAAAGTAATTAGGAGCAGGGACTTATTAGCTCTGATCCTTCATTCAAATTACTTAAATTATCTGTACTTAAGTATTCATCATCTATAAAATTGGAATCAAATAAGAATAAGAATAACATTGCAGGATTGCCATGAAGATTAAATGAGCATCGGCGTCAAAGGTTTGTTAAGCCAGTGCCTCTCAGATACTAACTATGGTATAAATCTTAGTTTTAATAATTTACTTTTTAAAAACTAACTTTACATATTTAAAATTAAAGAAACTCTTGAATTATTAAATAATTTTTTTCACACTGGGGCTATTAAGGCTAACATTTTTATTGTGACTAAATTTGTATTACACTTCTGAACAAACATATATTACTATAAGACATTGGGTGTGATGCATGATATTATGTCAACTTGACATGGCTGTAGGATGTAGACATCTGATTAAACATTACTTCTGGATGTGTCTGTGAGGGTGTTGCTGGAAGAGGTAAGCATTTTAATTGGTTAACTGAGGCAAGCAGATGGCTTTCCCCATTGCGTGTGGGCATCATCCAATCCTTTGAGAGTCTGAATAAAACAAAAAGGCAAAAGTGAAAGAAGGTTGGATCCTTGCTTCCTCTGCCACAGTGCTTGAGCTGGAATGACAATCTTCTTCTGTCCTGGGAACTACTGGTTCTTAAGCCTTCACACTTTAGACTAAGACCTAAACCATCAGCCCTTAAACTCTAAGGCCTTTTAACTAAACTACAGGCTTCTCTGAGTCTCTGGCATGCAGATGACATAGCATGAGAATTTTCATCCTCCATAATTATGTGAAACAATGTCTTACAACAAATCTAATTTACCTATCTATCTAGCTAGCTATGCTACTGATTCAATTTTTCTGAAAAACCCTGAAAAATGCAGATTTTGGTACTGGGAGTATTCTAGAGGGAAAAAAAAAATTCTAAACATGCATTTCTGTATTGGATCTAGAGTTTCTGGAATTGGCTTCCTAATCTAATTTAGATATTCTAGTGACTCTATTTCCAGTAGTAGAGAGAGCACTGATAGTCCACAGCATAAATTGGTAATAGAGACATACAAAATATTTGTATTGGCTACTCTTGATTAACCACTTATAAGAAACAAGAAGCTTGATAACTATGTTTATAATACTTTTGAATACTTCTATGTAAATATAGAAAACTGAGAAATATGATAAAGTCAGTTAGTTGCTCAAATGTCACCGGTTTAATGTGGTTAAATATATTTATGTATGTATATGTGTATATATTTATATATTATATATGTTTATAGGTATATATTTATATGTACTATATATATGTTTATAAGCATATATTTATATATGCATATAGATATATATTTATATATAATATATATCCATATGTATATATGTATATCTACAAAATGATACGTAATATATATTAAATATATATCAGGGATTTGAATATATATTTATATTTAATATATCACATATATGGTATGCTAATATATATCATATATATCGAATCCCTGAAATATACATAAATATGCTATGTATATTAAGCATATCTATATTTATATATACCACCTCATGTGCTGCATATATGACTTGAAGGTTTCTATGTGTGTCTTGAAAGAAACTTTTATCTTCTATAGCCACAGAGCTGATGTTGCTGAAAATCAAACTCAGAATCTCATCCTGCAATTGTCTGAATTACAATTCAAGTTGAACTCCCGACCAGCTTCACAGGGTGTCTATCGTAAAAGTAGAAAAAAAAAATTGGGAAAAAAATGGCATCTTGTAAGTTGGAATGGGGACATGTGGAATGGCTGATTATACTGGGGAAATTGAGCTTCTAAATTCTGATGATAGTTTTGTCAGTGGAACAGTTCTTCCCAACCTCAGCATAAGTGGCCTCCCTACTCCAAGCAGAAGCAGTATCTCCACTCACTCCAAGTGGCAACATCATCCACACCCCCAGTGGTATCAGCCTTTCCACGCCTGCATGAGTGGATTAACTCTGCATTACCTGAAAAAAACAGTAATTACCTCCCCTGAGACAATTACCACACCAGAAAATGTTGCTTCTCTTCATGATCCATCTATTTTACCCTTATTTGCTTATAGACCTGTAACTGGACTCAGGTACCACCAGGCCACTAATGATGAGGTACAAAGTATGACCAATGAGGAGGTGTGCTGCACTTCCAGAAACTACTTGACTTTTCTAATTAATACAGACATAAATCAGGAAGTATGTGTGGAAATAAATATGGAGGTTACGGGATAATGGTGGAAGTGACATAAAATTGGATTAAGCCAAATTTATTAATATAGGCTCACTTAACAGAGATTCTGCATTTAATGTTGCAGTTCAGGGAGTTAAAAATTACTCTAGCAGTTTTTTTTTAATGATTGGCTGAGATAGGAACCAAAATATTGACCACTTTGAGTGAACCAAAAATGCCTGACCTCCTTTGGTGTAATGTAGAGGAAGGGATTAAGAGGCTTAGAGAAAATTGAATGTTAGAGTGGATTTTTCATTTAGTACTTACTCACCCACACTGGGACAGCCCAGAAGTTATACCTTTCACCACTACTTTGAGAAATAAATTTTTGGGGAAACTCCACTATCTATGAAGAGCTCTGTGATTGCTTTTCTCTGCGGGATAGACCTTACAATGGAAACTATAGCCATTCGATTAGAAACACTAAATGAAATGGGAGTAAATGTATTCCGGAGGCACAAGGGTGAAGTGTTGGCAATCAACCACCAAAGGCAGGGTTGTCATGGTAACCCTAATGGACAGCAAAGTAAAAGCAGCAATCAGAATAGTCTGACTGATGCACACCTATGACATTGGCTAGTCAATCATGATATTTGAAAAGTGAAATAGATAGGAAGCCTACTATCTTCTGACCTGATTTATATAAGAAGGACAGTTCTAGGTTAATTGAACAAAAGTCTAACTTAAATCATTAAAGCGTAGAATCATAGCCCCTCAATCAGTTTCCAGAATTGGGCCAGTTTACAGACCCAGAACCCCTTACATAATTAAAAGGTTATATCTTCTCCAGGAAGGACCCTGATACACTATAATTTATGTTGTTAATATTTCTCTAAGCCTTTCCTATCGGGATTCAATATTTCATCAGCAGAGATCAACACTGAGTTCTCAATATACTTCCATTTCCCAGAGTGATCAGCCAATGGTACCTAGTGACATGTTGATTACATTAGGCCACCTCAGTCATGGAAAGGGAAATATTTTGTTCATATTGGAGTAGGCATTTACTACAGTTTGTAATTTGCCTTTCCTGCATGCAGTGCTTTTGTCGAAACTACCATCTGTGGGCTTATAGAATGCTTGATCCACCATGATAATATTCCACACAGCATTGCCTCTTATCAAGAAACTCACTTCATAGCAAACAAACAGTGGCAATAAGCCCATGTTATTCACCATCCTGAAGCAGCTAGCTTGATATAATAGATAAGTGGCCTTTTGAAGGCACAATTACAGTACCAGCTGGGTGTCAAGACTTTGCAGGGGTGGGGCAAGGTTTTCCAGAAGGCTTTATATGTGCTCTGTCAGTTGGTAACATTTGGTGCTATTTGTCCCATAGCCAGAATTCGCAGGTCCAGGAATCAAGGTGTGAAAATGGGAGTGGCATCACTCACCATTATCCCCTGTGACCCACTAGCAAAAATGTTGCTTCCTGTTACTGCACTATTATACTCTGCTGGCCTAGAGGACGTAGTTCCAAAGGGAGGAACCCTTCTACCAGGAAACACAATAATCATTTCATTAGAATGAAAGTTAAGACTGTCACTCAGCCACTTATGACTACTCATGCCTCTGAATCAGCAGGGAAAGAAAGTTACTGTGCTGGGTGGGGTAATTGATTTTGATTACCAAAGTGAAATTTGACTACTACTCCACAATGGGGATAATAAAGAGTGCCTGAAATACAGAAAATCCCTTAGGGTGTCTTAGTGTTACCATACCCTATGATGAATATCCATAGAATGTTAGAACAACCTAATCCAGGCAGGACTGCTCATAATGTAGACCTGTCAGGAAGGAAGGTTTGGTTAACCTCACCAGGTAAACAACCATGACCAGCTGATGTACTTGCTGAAGGCAAAGGAAATACAGAATGGGTAGTGGAAGAAAGTAGTTATAAATAACAGATATGACCATGGGGCCAGTTAGAGAATTGAGGGGTTTAATTGTCATGAGTATTTTCTTAGGTTTTTAAGAATGCATTTGTGTGTGTGTAGGTTCATGTGCATATACACAGCAAATATATTTGTTTTCTTCCCTCTCTTTTGTCTTATCAAGTAACATAAGATGAATAGACTTTATGTAAAAGTTTTCTAGTGTTGTTAAGTTTACGTCATAGCATTTAAGCTAAGGAATATCAGGAAAAGTAAACATCACTCAAAGATTTTACCTCCTCTTCTGGGGAAGAGGTTGGTGCATTTTTCAATGTATTCAGGATAACTGCATTATGTTAGGCAGAATTATGATATTGCTATTGTCTTTATTTGAGATGGATATGGGTACCAAGTTGACAAGGGGTAGACTTCTGATAGTTAATTTTATGTGTCAACTTGACATGGCCATGAATGTTCAAATATGTGGTTAAAAACTATTTTCATGTTTATAAGATTGTTTCTGGAAAGTGATTAGCATTTGAATTGATGAACTAAATGAAATATAAGGCCCTTCCAAATATGTGTGGGCATCATCCAATCCACTGAGCACCTGAATAGAACAAAAAAGTGGAGGAAGCTTGGATTATCCTTCCCTCTGCCAGACTGCTTGAGCTAGGACATCAATCTGCCACCTTCGGTGCTACTGGTTCCTAAGCCTTCAGATTAGTCCTGGAATCTACATCATTGGCACTCCAGCTCTCAGGCCTTTGAGCTATGCCACTGGCTTTCCTGGGTCTACAGCTTGCAAACAGCATATCACGAGATTTCTCAGCCTCTATAATTGTGTGAGATAGTACCTTACAACAAATCCCTCTCTATTGGTTCTGTTTCTCTGAAGAACACCGATGAATACTCTGTGCTTTGAGATTTCAAGGTATTTCTTTCAACATATTTGCTAGGAGACAAGGAATTTTAACTGATTATGAACCTTTTATGGTGGCACTTAATCTCCTTCTCTACTGTTACTATTTTGAATAAGATCATTGCTTTAATGAGACTGTTTCTACCCCTGAAATAATTATAGGATGTATGTACACTCAAATTTTTTAGGGTAAAGAAAAAATTGCCCACTATAGCATATTGCTTTTCATGATATAAAATCAATCTCTTTCTCTCTCTGTTCCTTCCAAAGCATCTCTCAATGTTTCAGAGTGTTTTCCTTTTACAGGAAAAGAAAGCAGTTTCTTATGAGAAACTATCACACCTACCATATTTCTATTATGTAAACAATTATGCCATCAGAATCTAGCTTTCTGTTTTTTAATCTGAATAGTGGTACAAAAAAAGTTACATTGCTATTATAGTCATATTAATTATCCCCCTTTTAAAATAAAATGTACACATATTTTTCAAAATGTCTTGTGCCCCATAGTTCAGACTTTAATGTTCCACTTTTCAAATAGTTTTTCAGCTCACCTATCTTCTAGACATCCATATACAAATTCACCTTAGTGTGACTTTTTCATGTTCTTTCACAGAAGTTTAGTTCCATTTTGTTTCAGTTCTATTGTTTTGTCTTCCACATTCTTTGCTCACCTTTATCCTATATTGTTTTACCACTCTCGATTGTACTTATACATTTTACAGTGTATGTTTTCAACTAAACTCTGCTCCTTAAGCTCAAAGGAGAATACTTGTTCATCAATTTCTCTAGTTCTTCATAACACACATTTTGATAATTTCATCAAACATAAATTGTCAAGTTTGAAAGTAAAACTTATAGGAGGACATATATTTTCCCATATAGATATGCCAACCATTACACTAATACTCAAAATTCCAAAATATGAACAAAAGCACAATTTGTAATGTCATTTTCTAATCACGTGAGCCCAGAGGGGGAGAATGGAAGGGTTCTCAAGTAAAGAGTAACATTGAAAGTTTCATTTTATTGCCTCATGTATTTGCCAAAATGTCAGGTTTTCTAAGTTAAAATGGTATATTTGATAAAAGTACTTTCTAACTATAAAATTTAATTAACAAATATTTAAGATGTCCCCTAATAAAAACCTGGCACTTCATAGGTAGACCTATCAAACATAACAGCTACACAGTGTAAAAGAAATGTCCACGCAACAAAACTTCTCCACTTAGTTGGAAATCATTGATAAAAAAAGAGTGATATCAGAGCTTGACCTTGTGTTACCAATAGTTTAACCAAAATACTGAAAAAAATCATTATTGTTATAGTTGTCTAGTAATGGTCTCACAAAGAAAAACTGCTTAATCTCCATTGAATTACTTGGAAAATCTCCACAAACGGCAAATTCCAACAAAATTTGAGGTATAAAATTAGTTTATTTCAGAAGTCATTTTTCATTGTAGGATGAAGATATGCACTTAAAATGTGTTTATAATATATTCATCACAGTTAAACTTTTATTTTTTTTAATGTGGAGGATTGAGAGAGAAAGAGACAGAGAGAAAGAATAATTCTGACACAGTTCAAACTTGAAGTCATATGCTGAAGTATAATATATATTCATATATAAAATATATAGAGAGATGTATATTTATACCTCTCTCTATATGTATATTCCAGCCTCCAGCTGGAGCTACATAGAAAGAGAGCTTGGGTGCCTCCAGCTCTATATATAACTCGAGGTATTGGAGACTGGAAGTACAAGGGTATTATGGTGGCATCTGGTTAGAGGTCATAGGGTCATCTTCTGGTCAAAGATGGAAGGCAGAAGTGAGCATGTGAGAAAATGAAAAAAAATGGGGCAAACTTATCTTTGTATTAGAAGTCCATTCCCATGATAACAGCATTAATCCATTCATGAGAGTAGAGCCCTCATAACCTAATCACTTATTAAAGGCTCAACCTCTTAATACCATTACAATGAGGATGAAATTTCCAACACATAAAATTTGGGGGTCACATTCAAACCATAGCAGTCCACCCCTGTCATCCAAAATTTTCATTCTTCTCACATTGCAAAATAAATATCAATAATTCCAAAAGTTTTAACTCATTCCACCATTAACTCAGAAGTCAAAAGTTAAGAGTCTTATCTAAGTTACAAATGGGTGATACTCAAAACATGATTAATCCCAAGCCAAAATCTTCCACCTGTGAGCCTGTGAAATCAAAATTAGTTATTTCTTTTCAAAATACAATGTTGGAACAGGCATGAAATAGACATTCCTTATATAAAAGGGGGGAATAGACAAGAAAAATGGATAACTGGTACCAAGAAATTCTAAAACCAAACAGAAGAAATCACATTAAGTCTTAAAGCTGGAGAATAATCTCTGTGGACTACATGTTCTGCTTCCTGCACACACTGGAGTAGAGGTTGGGCTCCCAAGACTTTAAGCAGCCCTCCCTCCTTTGCTTTGATGGGCTCAGCCTATGCTTCATTTCTTTCAAGTTGGAGTCTCATGCCTGCAGCTTTTCCAGGATGGAGCTGCACGCTGGTGACCTTACAGTTCTGTGGTCTTGGGAGTAGCCCCACTTCCACTGCTTCATTAGGTGATGTCCTGGTGGAGACTGTGGTGACTCCACTGCTGTAGCAGGATTCTGTCTTGGACCTCTGGCTATCCTGTACATCCTTTAAGTTCTAGGGGGAGGTAACTATATCCCCACAGCTCTTACATTCTGCAAGCCTGCAGACTTAATGCAATATGGATGTTATCAATGATTAAAGCGTGTGTCTTACCAAGCAGCAGCCAGCGTGGCCCCAATGCTCTCTTGAGCTGCAGGTAGAGAAGTTGAAGAGTACTCAGTGGCATGCAGGGATCAGAGACCTGAGGCAGATCTGGGTACGGCCGGCTCCTATTTATTATAATCTCTTTAGCAAATGGTTGCTTGGCTGTACACTTACTATTCACTCCTGAAGAGGTTTACTCATTCTTTGCATTGGCAAGCTGCACAATGTCCAAATATTTTCATTTTGTTTCCCTTTTAATTATAAATTTTATTTTTAACTCATTTTTTTAGATCTCACTGTATATGATTAAAAGTAGAGATGAAGCAGCCTAAATTGTTGCTGTTTAGATATTTCTTCTGCCAGATATCCTAGTTCATCAATCTTAAGGTCTACCTTTCATAAAGTTCTCAGGCATGGACACAATTCAGCCAAGGTAATTTCTACCGAATAACAAGGATGACCTTTATTCTAATTTCCAATACTTTGTTCCTCCTTTACATTTGAGACTTGATTGGAATTGCTTTTACCATCTATATTTCTACTTACATTCTGGTCACAACCACTCAAGTAATTCTGAAGTAGATTTCGGCTTTCACTAGTTCTGGGGTTCTCTTGTGAGCCCACCCCAGAATCATCCTTAATGCTCTGTTCATTGCAATACAAGCTTTTCCTAGCCTGCTCCTCAAAATTCTTTCAGCCTCTACCCATTATCCAGCTTCAAAGCCACTTCCACTTTTTCAGGTATTTGATGTAGCAACAATCCCACTTCTTGGTACCAATTCTCTTAGTCCATTTTCTGCTTCTATATTAGAATCTCACATACTGGTGATCTGTGAAAAATAGAAGTTTATTTGGCCCATGGTTTTGGAGACCAGAAATTCCAAAGGCATGGGCTGCGGTCCAATGAGGGTCATCCCATGGTGGAAGATAGAATGCAGAGTTGAATGTGCAAGACAGAAATAAATTTATCCTTTCATTAGGAGCCCACTCCCATGATAACTAACCCACTCCTAAGATAGCAGCATTAGTCCATTTATAAGAGCAGATCCCTCATGACTTAATTACCTGTTAAAGGCCCAACTTCTTAATACTGTTACAATGGGGATTAAGTTTGCAACACATGACATTTGGGGTATGCATTCAAACCATAGCATGCATTTAGATCAATGACTGATAGAGAGAGAGAGAGAGAGAGAGAGAGAGAGAGAATGTTTCCCATTAGAATGCTTTTTTATCTGTGCTTTTCCAGATCATTTTAGTTTTACACTAATTAAGTGGTATGCAAATAGGAGTCAGAGTAAAGCATAATTGTTAAACACTGCCAAAGCTATGCTCATTTTAAGGTTTTATAATTCAAATTATATTATTAACAATTCTTAGAAATTTTGCTATCGATAAATTTACCATTTTCTGTCTCGGCAGTTAAAACTTAGCCACAGCAGGTGATTTTTACATAATCCTTACTACAAAATTTTCATAGAATATATACTGAAAATAATCATCTAGCAATTTATGAAATACTAAACTTTATAACGTTGTAAATTATACTAAGTCCTCCAGGCAATGGAAAATTTTCATAAACTCTTCAGAGCCCAGGGAACCAGGACCAGAGATCCTGAGACTAACGTTGAAATAAAAAGGTGAGGATATCAATTAGGTTAATAAGAAGAGGATACAAAGGAGAGACAGTGGGATATAGGAGAAATAAGACAATAAAAAGATGTGATGCTTTATAAAGGTAGAGGCAATCAATGCTCTTGTGATGATAACTGTGGCCAAATTTTTGTTTCAATTTATTTTTGGGGAGTGTGGTTCTCTCTGCCATAAGCAGAAGTAACCTTGGGAAATTATTTCTAAAGAGTTTTTCTTTGTTTTGGCTCTCCTCAAAGTATCTCAGAAAAGAATTGGTTTGTAAGTAGTTTCAGACTAGGTGATCCAAAAAGACACGCTGAATAAATGGGGATTTGAGGTTCAGGAGGCAGAAAGCTTATAAAGGGTAGGATAAATAGTGTGTTACCAATCTGAGACCCTCAATTCTTCTGGAGACACAGTGAGAAACAATGTTGAACATGCCTCATAATCATACTACAAAAGCTGTTTATCCACCAACTCCCCTGTCTTATTTAGAGTCATTAAGCCCATGGCAGTTCTGCAGTCTGAAAATACACTTCCTTTAGCTCATTTCTACCCATTTATTATTCCATAGATGTAAAAATTAACCACTAAATATTCTCACGAGTTTTCTTATGTATGAAAATCAGTATGAGTTAGTAACTGGCATTATTTTTTATAATAAATAAAAGTGGTTTGTTAAATATATTTTAATTTTTTTCTAAAAATGTTTTTATTTTTCACTGGACTATTAACTTTACACTTACATACAATTGCAAATTGTGAATACCTTTTATTAGAGGTCAATGACCACTGCTCAAAACCCTTTACTGAATGCTTTATTATTTTAAACATTATTTCTAGCTCTCTTCTGAACAAATATGGTCATACTTGCTGACCTGTAATCTGAACTTGTAAACTAATGTCAAAATCTACTGTTTATAATAAAAGAACTGGCTTTATGTTATTTTGTTTCTGAGAATGCAGAATATAGCTGGCTATATTGGCCGGCAGCAACTATAGGCAATCATTAGCATTGCCTTTCAGCTACAGTTTTTAATAGTAATATAAGAGCAATGGGTGGTGTTGCGTCCTTGAAAAGTTTTTCTTTTTTAACTTTCCTTTTCAAATCTAGCTTTTTTTAAATCACACATATATCACTTCTCTAGTTCTTGCATAAGACTGATTACACAAACCTGATTTAAATTTTCAAATATTTGTTAAATGAATTAATGGCATTTTATCTTCATGTGCTTCAAATCTCAAAGTTGCTTTTCTGTTGCTGAACAGCAAAAGTTTGTTTAACCTTTTTTATCTTTAATATTATATTGGACTTCATTTTCAGGTGTCTGAATTGACATTAGCATGAAAATGCAAGAAGAAATTATTCAATAATATATGATGTTACAGATGATATTAGATTCTTTCTCAGTAAATTTTTAAATAGAATACTACTTTGATAAAGTACCAGATGACATTCATTTTTAATATGAGAATTGAGTATATATTAATAATTGCTTTGGCACATTTTTGCCCCATTTATATTCCTGGGAATGACCTCACACAATTGTATTGTCTTTCAAGTAGAAGATTCATTTAAAAGAGGCCTAATTTTATGACACTGGGCAGCTTATTCACTCTGCACATTAGATGTGAGATAAGGACAGCTAGAAACTTTCACAGGTGAATGCCTTATTTACTAATGTGATACAAAAGTACATTTTGCTCTTCTTTTGTATTTCTATTTAAATGCATACATGAAAAACAACATGTTCAACTAACCCCAATAGGAAGACTGAATGCAGCCATTATCTAAGTGGTACAAAGGCTATACCATCTGCTACAATTATTCCCAAATTTCAGTTGATTTGCCTTTCCAGTTGTTTTTACTGGAAAGGGCCATCTGTTCACTTTAATTGTATACTTTTCAAATTTTTTATGTTATCTATGTCTAGCCTCAGTAAACTACAACATAATGTAAAGAAGTTATTTTTGCAATTTTTTTGAATCAATTAAATGACCTAAAAGTCTAAAGAATGTGATAAACTGTAAAATGACATTATGCGTTTGTTCCCCACAAGCCATTATGTTAAAATGACTTGAAGTATTGAATTTAGTCAAAATAATTTGTAATTTATTCTATTCTGTCATAAATCATTCTGAGATATATTTTTCTGTCAATACATGAAACCATTAGCATTTCTTGAATAAAAATCAGAAAAATACTACAGATTAAAAAATGAAGAAATGTATTTGGCTAGAGCTGGGTTTTGTTTGTTTTGCTATTTGCTTGTTTTGTTGAAGTTTTACTTTTTATCTAGTTCTATTTTAAATTGTCATTTAAAAATACCCTGGTGATAGCATTCTAACCCAATAATTGAGATAATGTTGAATTTCTATCATTTTAAAAGTCAACAGTGTCATATATAATGATGCATTGATATGGTTTGGTTGTGGGTCCCCAGCGAAATCTCATCTCAAATTGTAATCCACATGTGTCGAGGGAGACACCTGGTGGGAGGTGATTGGATCGTGGGGGCAGTTTCCTTCATGCTGTTCTCATGATAGTGAGTGAGTTTTCATGAGATCCGATGGTTTTATAAATGGCAACTTTCCCTGCACTCTCTCGCTCTCCTGCCACTTTGGGAAGAAGGTACTTGCTTCTCCTTTACCTTCTGCCATTATTGTAAGTTTCCTGAGGCCACTACAGCCATGTGGAACTGTGAATCAATTAAACCCCTTTATTTTATAAATTACCTAGTCTCTAGTATTTCTCTGGTACTTAGAGTGGGGCACAGCTATAAAGATAACCTGAAAATGTGGAAGTGACTTTGAAACTGGGTAACAGGCAGAGGTTGGCACAGTTTGGAGGGCTCAGAAGAAGAAGACAGGGAGAAGTGGGAAAGTTTGGAACTCGCTAGAGACTTATTGGTTTTGACCCAAATGCTGATAGTGATAAGGACAATGAAGTCCAGTCTAATGTGGTCTCAGATGGAGATGAGAAACTTGTTGGGAACTGGAGCAAATGTCACTTTTGCTGTTCTTTAGCAGAGAGACTGAAGGCATTTTGGCCCTGGCCTAGAGATATGTGGAACTTTGAACTTGAGAGAGATAATTTAGGGTATCTTCCAGAAGAAATTTCTCAGCAGCAAAGCTTTCAAGAGGTGACCTGGTTGATTCTGAAAATGTTCAGTTATATATGCTCATGAAGAGATGGTTTGAAATTGGAACTTATGTTTAAAGAGGAAACAGAGTGTGAAAATTTGGAAAATTTGCAGCCTGATCATGTGGTAGAAAAGAAAAACCCATTTTCTGGGGAGGAATTCAAGCCAGCTGCAGATATTTGTATAAGTAACAAGGAGCCAAATGTTAATAGCCAAGACAATGGGAAAAATGTCTCCAGGGCATGTCAGAGATCTTCATGGCAGCCCCTCCCATTACAGGCCCAAAAGCCGAGGAGGGAAAAATGGTTTTCTGAGGCTGACCCAGGGCCCAGCTGCTCTGTGCAGCCTCGGGACTGCCCTGCGTCCGAGCTGCTCCAGCTTTAGCTTTAGCTATAGCTAAAAGGGGCCCACATGCAGCTCAGGCCATTGCTTCAGAGGGTGCAAGCCCCAAGCATTGGCAGCTTCTATGGGGTGTTGGGCCTGTGGGTACACAGAAGTAAAGAGTTGAGCTTTGGGAACCTCTGCCTAGATTTCAGAGGATGTATGGAAATGCCTGGATGTCCAGGCAGAAGTCTGCTTCAGGGATAGAGCCATCAGGGAGAAACTCTGCTAGGGCAATGCAGAAAAGAAATGTGGGGTTGGAGTCCCCACACAGAATCCCCACTGGGGCACTGCCTAGTGGAGCTGTGAGAAGAGGGCCACTGTCCTCCAGACCCCAGAAATATAGATCCACTGATAGCTTGCACTGTGCCCTGGAAAAACCACAGGTACTCAATACCAGCCTATGAAACCAGCTGCAAGTGCTGAACCCTGCAGAGCCACAGAAGCAGAGCTGCCCAAGGCCTTGGGAGCCTACCCCTTGCATCAGCCTGCCCTGGATATAAGACATGGAGTCAAAGTAGATTTTGGAGCTTCAAAATTTAATGACTGCCTGGCCAGGTTTTGGACTTGGCACGGGGCCTGTAGCCCCTTTGCTTTGTTTTGGCCAATTTCTCCCATTTGAACTGCTAACATTTACCCAATGACTGTACCCTCATTGTATCTTGGAAGTAACTAACTTGCTTTTGATTTTACGGGTGTATAGGTTGAAGGGATTTGCGTTGTCTAAGATGATGAGACTTTGGACTTGGACTTTTGAGTTAATGCTGGAATGAATTTTAAGACTTTGGGGGACTGTTGGAAAGGCATAATTGGTTTTGAAATATAAAAAGAACATGAGATTAGGGAGGGGCCACGGGCACAATTATATGGTTTGGCTCTGTGTCCCCACCCAAATCTCATCTCAAATTGTAATCCCCACCTGTCAAGGAGGGGACCTGGTAGGAGGTTATTGGATCATGGGAGCAGTTTCCCCCATGCTGTTTTCATGATAGTGAGTGAGTTCTCATGAGACCTGATGGTTTTATAAATGGCAGGCTCCCCTGTACACTGTGCTCTCTCCTGCCGCCTTGGGAAGAAGGTACTTGCTTCTACTTTGCCTTCTGTCATGATGGTAAGTTTCCTGAGGCCTCCTCTGCAATGCAGAACTGAGTCAGTTAAACCTCTTTCCTTTATAAATTACCCAGTCTTGGGTATTTCTTTATAGAAGCATGAGAATAGACTAATACATGCATTAAAATAGCTTTGTGAGGTATATGAAGATATAAATGTTAAGACTACAGAAAAAAATATGCATATCTAAGGGATAATCACTATTAGCCATCCTGTTTCAATTATTTGTAAATTCAAGGTTGGGAAAATTTAAATGTATTTATTTTCCAAGAAGCATTTCTAGCTATCTGGCTTACTTGCTACTACCAATAATTAGGGAAAATGTACATTTTGGGAATAATTGATAAATAAATTAAAGTCATAGCTGAAAATTGTATTGCATTCATTAAAGTGTCTCAATTAGATTGAAACATGTTCTGGTAACCTGTGAGTAGCAATTCTCACTGTCCATTTATTTTTCAGTTCAGACAAACCTACAATTCATTGATATGATAATAAAATGCTTTATTTGGAGTACATAGTTTTTATTGAATTTAGAATATGGGATAATCCATTCACCATTTTATCTATAATCTTCCTGAAAAACATCACCATCAATAATTAAAACTAGTGTTTATAACATAGTATCAAGATTGCCAGCATCATTCATCATGATTATGATACACAGACATTTTAAATTATTAGGCCTAATAGTTTTTCTTTATATAATTCACACTATTTGTACTACCAATTGTTTTTATAACTTTTATTTTTGCCTAAAAGCTTATTTTGGATATATTTCCATTTCAGAATAAAACAAACCCTAAAATCATGCACTTTTAGAAATAGGTGCACTGTATCTTACCATATGCATTTGCCAAAATTGATTAATAATCTTCCCATTATGAGATATTTAGCCTTTTTCCTGCCTTTCAGCAACTATAAGCAATGATGATCAAATATTATTGCATTCTTATATGATACATATATATCTGAGTGCATCCTTAGGACACATTCCACACATGAATTAAAATATATAATTTTAATTTATTTTCTATTCAACAAATAATATTGTATATATTTATGGTGTCTGGTGTGATATTTTGACATACATACATTGTGAAATATTAAATCAAGCTAATTAACGTTACTATACACTGTCATATTCATTGTGCTTTATACTGGGAACACTTAAAATCTAGCCTTTTAGCGATTTTCAAGTACACAATACATTATTATTTACTATAGTCACCAGGCTGTACTATAGAACTTCAGAAGTTATTCCTCCTCTCTTGCTGAAACTTTGTACCCTTTTGCCATCATCTCCCGACCCCATCCCCAGTCCCTGGTAACCACTAAGCTGCTTCTGTGAGTTCAATATTTTTGAATTCCACATATCAGTGGGATCATACATTATCTGTCTTTCTGTGCCTGGCTTATTGTACTTGACATAATGTCCTCCACATTTATTCATATTGTTGCAAATGAAATATTTTTTTTTTCATTTTTAAGGTTGAATAGTATTTCACTGTGCATTTGTATATATATGTGTATACAAATATGTGTGTCTATGTGTATATATATATATATACACACAGACACATATGTATATATCACATTTTCCTTATCAATTTATCTTTGACGGATAGTTTGATTTCATATTTTGGCTATTATAAATAATAGTGCAATAAAAACTGGAATGCAGATATATTTTCAACATGTGACTTCATTTTCTTTGGATATATACACAAAAGTGGAATTGCTGCGTTATACATTAGTTCTATTTTAAATTTTTTGAGAAAACTTCACACTATTTTCCAACACAAATACACCATTTTACATTCCCAACAACAGTATATAGGAAATATATTTTCTATACTTCCTTGCCAATACTTGTTAAGTTTTGTATCTCTGAATAGCCATTCAACGAAGTGTGATGTGATGTCTCATCATGGTTTTACTTCGTATTTCCCTGAGATTCTATTCAACATCTCATATATCTGCTCACCATATGCCTGTCATCTTTGGAGAAATGTATATTCACACATTTAATCCATTTTTTATCAGGTATTTTTTTCTTGCTATTAAGGGTTTTAATACCTTAATTATTTTAAATATTAACTACTTATCTAAAGGATAAGGTTTGGTTTGTAAACATTTTCTCCCATTTAATAGGCTGTTTTTTCACCTCACTCAGTTGAGTTTTAACCAGGCTTTGCAGAAGTGTTTAGTCTGATGCAATCCCATTTTTCTACATTTGCTTTTGTTGCTTGTACTTTTAAGTTAATATCCAAAATATCATTGCCAAGACCAATGTGAAGAAATTTTTTCCTATGTTTTCTTTTGCATGTCGAGCATCCCTAATCTAAAAATCTAAAACCAAAAATTCTCCAAAATCTAAAATTGGGCACTGACATGATGCCACAAGTGGAAAATTTCACACTTGACCTCATGTGACAGGTTGCCGTAAAAATTCAGATGCATAACACATAGGTAATTTAGCATCTCTGAAGGAAAAGACTTTTCCAGCCTACGTCAGCTGCAACATATCTTTTTCAAGCATTCCCACCAATGATCATAAAATTGCATGTGTACAGGCCAGATGTGCTAACAGCTGGTTCCCCACTATGCTTCAGATGGGACCAAACCTACATGTGTTACTTACTATGTTTGTTGCTTATTATTTGCTATCTAATGATATTGTTGAATATGTAAAAGGCCTGCAGATTTCTCTATGAGTAACAGTGATAAGGAAAAAAAATTTATGTTCACTTATAGCACAGAAAGTCAAACTGTTGAAGAATCTGGACAGTGGTGTAAGTATGAAAAGTCTTACAGAATTACATGGTATTGGAAAGACTAACATATATAAGTGATTGTGTCCTTGTGCAAACCTCATAGAATATAGTCACACAAACCTACTATATACCTAGGATATATAGCATAGCTCATTTTCTCTAGGCTACAAACCTGTACAGCATGTGACAGTACTGAATACTGTAGGTAACTGGAACACAATGGTACTTGTCTAGCTAAACATATCTAAACATAGAAACAGTACACTATATTATGGTATAAAAGATTAAAAATGGTACACCTTTGTAGGGCACTTACCCAGAATGGAACTCGCAGAAAGTTGCTCTGGCTTAGTCAGAGAATGAGTGGTGAATGTGAAGGCCTAGCACATCACTATATACTACGGTAGACATTATAGACATTGTACTCTTAGGCTACACTAAATTTATTTTAAAAACTAAAGCAATTTCACTATAACGTCATGATGGCTATGACATCACAAGGTGGTAGAAAATTTTTAGCTCCATTATACATAATATTTTGGTACCACTGTTGCATATGTGATCCATAATTGACCAATATGTTGTTATACAGTGCAAAACTATATCATAAAATAAAAAAGAAAATGGAAAAGAAAAAGCAAGTTAAAGTCAAAGTAAACAGAACATAGGAAATAATACACATCAGAGAGGATATCAGTAAAATAGCAGGGAGGAAAACAAAGAAAAACAGAGACACAAATTACCAATTTGAATAATGATAAATGACAGTAATTTCTTTATATATTCTACAGATAAAATGAAAAAGATAATAGAAAGTTTATACCTAAAATTTAGCAAATAACATTAAAGAGCCAACTTCCTTGAAAGACACAAATTGTTTGAGCTCATACAAAAAAATGAGTAAAATGAATAGATGCATGTACATTAAGTAAATGTGATAGACTAAAGATCTTCCTAAAACAAATTTTCAGCCCCAAGTGCTTTAAATGAGGAATTCTTCCAAAACTTAATAATAAATAATACCGAACACATGTTCACATGTGTTTTTCACAGCACTATTCACAATAGCAAAGGCATGGAATCAACCTAAATGTTCATCAGTGATCGAATGGATAAAGAAAATGTGATACATATACACCAATGAATACTATGCAACCATTAGCAAGAGTAAGATCATTTCCTTTGCAGGAACATGGATGGAGCTGGACACCATTATTCTTAACAAACTAACACAGGAACAGAAAATCGAATACTGCATGTTCTCACTTATAAGTGGAATCTAATCAACGAGTAATGTATGGATACAAGAAAGGTAACTTTTCATCTCCTTTTAGATTTTTTGGACATCGGGGTCTACTTGAGGGTGAAGAGTAGGAGGAAGTTGAGGATCAAAAAACTACCTATTGGGTAGTATGCTTATTGCCTGGGTGATAAAATAATCTGCATAACAAACCCCCATGACACAGGTTTACCTATGCAACACTCCTGCACTTGTACCCCTGAACTTAAAATAAAAGTAAAATTTAAAAAAAAATGGAAAAGAAGGGAACACTTCCCAACTCATTCTATTAACCAGCATTATGACAACATCAAAACCAGATAGATAGATAGATAGATAGATAGATAGATAGATAGATAAATAGATAGATATCTAACATAGAAAAGAAAATTACAGACCAATATTTCTCATAAATATATTAAATGATTCTAAAATAAATTTTAGAAAATTGACTGTAACACAATGTTAAATAATAATATGATGATAATACATCATGGTCAAGAATGATTTCATGGCCAGGCGTGGTGGCTCATGCCTGTAATCCCAGCACTTTGGGAGGCCAAGGCAGGTGTATCATGAGGTCAGGACATTGAGACCATCCTGGCTAACACGGTGAAACCCTGTCTCTACTAAAAATACAAAAAATTAGCTGGGCGTGGTGGCGGGAGCCTGTAGTCCCAGCTACTCGGGAGGTTGAGGCAGGAGAATGGCGTGAATCTGGGAGGCGGAGCTTGCAGTGAGCTGAGATCGCACCACTGCACTCCAGCCTGGGCGACAGAACGAGACTCCGTCTCAAATAAGTAAATAAATAAATAAAAGAATGATTTCACAAAAAATACAAGATTTGTTTAACATTCAAAAATCTTTCAAAATTTTTTACCATATAAATAAACCAAACAGAAACATCACATAATACATTGAATATACACACACACACACACAAATTGAAGAATAATCCAGCATCTATTCTTGTTAAAGCATCTCAAAACCTAAAAGGAGATGAAAAGTTTCTTAATCTTAAAATAGATGCATTCAAAAAGGTATGGCTGACATCATAATTAACAGTAAAAATTGAATGCTTCCTCCCTCTTCTAGGACCAGGAACAAGGTAAAGATATTTTACCTTACCTCTTTTATTCAACGTTGCACTGGTGGAAATAACTAGTATAATATGAAAGACAAATGTACAAAATACGTCCAATTTTGAAAGGTAGAAGTAAAAGCTATCTGTATTTCCATATCAAATGCCTATACTCCAGGGTAAAGGAGTTTACCAAAGCCTTATAACAAACACACAGGTTAAGGGCACTTACTCAACTCCAGTCTTTTTAGCCTTCCTGTCTCATCTAAGTGTTGGAATAGCTAAGAAAAAAACGTGTAAAGAACATATCAAGGGGAAACAACCACTACAAGCTGGAGAATTAATCATAACATTATAAAATGCATTACTTCCCCCACACTTTACTGGTACGTCAATAAATCCTTAGTATATCAACAGGAGATTTTAGCTGAGAAAGCAGTACTGTGCAGACTATATTTAATAAGTAGTTTCTAGGTAAATGTAAAGACAATAGGAATAAAAAAACTCACTAGAGAAAATTGGAACGTCTGGCATCTACAGGTACAGCCAACATTACACCCAACTCAACTCTTACATAAATTAACAAAAAAATCCAACATAAAAATTTCTCATTTTCTATTGACTGATATATTATAACCAACTTTCTTTTTTTTTAAATAGATACTATAGTTTGTTTCACTTTTTACCTATTTTTGAATTTTGTAGTTTTAGGTTGTTTCTAATTTTTCTTTTAAAATTAACCCTGAGAAAAAAATTCTAAAAATAAAGCCTTTATCTCTAGCTCCATTTATTTCTAAAGGGTAATTCTTAGAAGTAGAATTATTGTGCCAATTACTATTGATAAATGGTTAACAATAGGTAAAGTCATTTTTTTTTAAATAGAGTCTCACTTTGTTGTCCTGACTGGAGTGCAATGGCACGACCTTGGTTCACTGCATCTACCTTAAGATGAGTCTTTAAAAGGAGAGAATTTTTCCCACTCTAATTACAGAGATGTAGAAGAGGAAATCAGAATGATTCAAATCATAAGAAGTTTTTGGCATCCATTGTTACCTTGAAAATAAAGGGAGTCATTTGCCAGAAAGAAAATAACAGAAAAGAAAGAAGGAAAGGAGAGGAGAGGAGAGGAGTAGAGAGGAGAGGAGAGGAAAATGGCTTTACTCCTACAGCCACAAGAAGCAAATTTCTATTACAAATTTGAATGAAGCTGGAAGTGTTTCTTTTCTTTTTTTTTTTTTTTTTTGCTCCCTGAGTCTCAAGAAAAGAGCTGCAGCCTTGTGAGATCCCAAGCAAAAAACACAGTTGAGTCACACTATATCCAAATATACATACCTGTATGTATGCATTTATTTATGCAAACATGCACAATTTATGTTATTTCTATGTGTGTGTGTGTGTGTGTATATATACGTATATATATATGTGTATATATATGTGTGTGTGTGCATATATATATATATATATATATAAACTCAGGAGGAACCAGTGGTAGGTAACTCCAATTCCACTCAGCAGAACCAATTCTACAATTTGTTTCTTTACGTGTTAATAGAGAAGCCCCTTGTACAACAATGTAAAACCTGGCTACAATTAACCAAATATATTTACTTATTTACTTAGTCCTATAATTTACAAAAAGAAATTTATTTTCAGAAATGCTAACACAAGTTTTAGAAAATAAATCTAGTAATTAGAGTTTAATACTTTCTTTTTAAATTTTTTTTGCTACATAATATGTGTATATATTTATGGGGTACATGCAATGTTTTGATACAGGCATGCAATGTGAAATAATCACATCATGGAGAATGGAGTATCCATCTCCTCAAGCATTTGTCATTTGAGTTAAAAACAATCAAATTACACTAATTAAGTTATTTTAAAATGTACAATTAAGTTATTATTGACTATGGTCACCCTATTGTGCTATCAAATAATAGGGCTTATTCATTCTTTGTAACTTTTTTTTGTACCCGTTAACCATCCCCACCTCCCCCAACAACCCCCACTACCCTTCCCAGCCTCTTGTAACCGTACTTCTACTCTCTATCTCCATGAATTCAAATGTTTTGATTTTTAGATCCTCAAATAAGTGAGAACATGTGACGTCTTTCTGTGTCTGGCTTATTTTACATAGCACAATGATTTCCAGTTCCATCCATGTTGTTGCAAATGCCTGGATCTCATTCTTCTTATGGCTGAAGAGTACTCCATAGTGCCTAAGTACAACAATTTCTTTATCCATTCTTCTGTTGGTGGACAATTAGGTTGCTTCCAAACCTTAGCTAATGTAAACAGTGCTGCAACAAACACAGAAATACAGATATCTCTTTGATATACTGATTTTCTTTCTTTTGTGTATACACCCAGCAGAGGAGTTGCTAAATTTTTAGTTTTTTGACGGACCTCCAAACTGTTCTCCACAGTGGTTGTACTAGATTACACTCCAACCAACAGCGTGGGAGGGTTTCTTCTCCACATCCTCGCCAACATTTGTTATTGACTGTCTTTTAAATATAAGCCATTTTAATTGGAGTGAGATAATATCCCATAGTAGTTTTGACTCGTATTTCTAGAATGATCAATGATGCTGAGTACCTTTTTATATGCCTGTTTTGCAAATGTTATGTTTTCTTTTCAGAAAAGTATCTTCAAATCTTTTGCCAATTTTTGATCAGATTATTTGACTTTTTCTTATAGAGTTGTTTCAGCTTCTTATATATTTTAGTTTTTAATCTCATGACAGATGGGTAGTTTGCAAATATTTTCTCCCATTCTGTGAGTTGTCTCTTCACTTTGTTTATTGGATCCTTTGCTGTGCAGAAGCTTAAGTTGATATGATCTCATTTGTCCGTTTCTGCTTTGGTTGCCTGTGCTTGTGAGGTATTGCTCAATAAATATTTGCCCAGAAATAATGTCCAGGAGATTTTGCCCAGTGTTTTCTAGTAGTAGGTTTTATAGTTTGAGGTTTTTGATTTAAGTCTTTCATCCACTTTTATTTGATTTTTGTATAGATGGGGGTCTGGTTTCATTCTTCTGCATATGATTATCCACTTTTCCCAAAACCGTTTATTGAGGAAACTGTCTTTTCCCCAGTGTATGTTCTTGAAAACTTTTTCTAAAATGAGTTTACTGTAGGTGTGTGTATTTGTTTCTGGTTCTCGATTCTGTTCCATTAGACTCTGTGTCTGTTTTTATGCCAGTTGCAGGCTGTTTTGGTTACTATAGCTCTGTAGTATAATTTGTCAGGTAATGTGATTCCTCTGATTTTGTTCTTTTTGCTTAGGATAGCTGTGGATATTTTGGGTCATCTGTAGTTCCATATAAATTTTAAGATTTTTTTTGTGAAGAATATCATTGGTATTTTCATACAGATTGCAATGATCCTGTAGATTTTGGGGGGTTGTATGGACATGTTAACAGTATGGATTATTTCAATCCATGAACATGTAATATTTTTCTATTGTTTGGTGTCTTCTTTAATTTCTTTCATCAATATTTTATAGTTTTTGTTATAGAGATTTTTCACTTCTTTGTTTAATTTCTAGGTATTTAATTTTATGTGTGGCTATTGTCAATAGTGTATAGGGATTACTTTTTTACATTGTTCATTATTGGAATAAAGAAACTCTACTTCTTTTTGTATGTTGATTTTGTATCCTTGAACTACTAAATTTGTTTATCAGTTCTAATAGTTTTCCTGTGGAGTCTTTAGGTTTTTTTTTCAAATATAGGATTACATCATCTTAAAACAAGGATAATTGAATTTCTTCATTTCCAATTTGTGTGTCCTTTATATCTTTCTCTTGTCTACTTGCTCTAGCTAAAACTTCCAATATTATGTTGAGTAACTGTGGTGACAGTGGGCTTCCTTGTCATGTCCCATATCTTAAAGGAAGGGCTTTATGTCTTTCTCCATTCAGTATGATACTACCTGTGGGTCTGTCATATATGGCTTTTATTGTGTTGAGGTATGTTTTTTCCATCCTGTTTTTAGAAGGTTTTTATCATGAAGGTATGTTGAATTCTGTGAAATGCCTTTTCAACAGCAGTTGAAATGATCATATGAATTTTATCCTTTATTCTGCTGACATGATGTATCATATTGATTGATTTGCATATGCTGAACCATCCTGGCATCCCAGTGATAAATTTCACTTGTTCATGATAAATAATATTTCTAATGCATTGTTGAATTCAGTTTGCTAGTATTTTGCTGAGAATCTCTGCATTAATATTCATCAGATATATTGGGCTGTATTTTCCTCTTTTTAACGTGTCTTTGACAAGTTTTGGTATCAGGGTAATACTGACCTTGTAGAATGAGTTTGAAAGTATTCCTTCCTCTTCTATTTTTCAGAAGAGTTTCAGTAGGATTGGTATTGTTTAAGTGTTTGGTATAATCCAGCAGTAAAGCCATCAGGTCCTGGGTATTTATTTAGGGAAGAATTTTTGTTATGACTTTAATCTCATTACTTGTTATTGGTCTGTTCAGGTTTTAGGTTTTTTCCCAGTTCAATTTTGGTAGGTTGTATGTATCTAGGAATTTATGTATTGTCTTCTAGATTTTCCACTTTATTGGCATATATTTGCTCTTAGTAGCCACTTATGATCCTTCGAATTTCTGTTGTATTAGTTGTAATGTCTCTGTTTTCATTTCTGATGTTATATGGATCTTCTCTCTTTTTTCTTAGTTAGCCTGGCTAAAGATTTGTCAGTTTGGTTTAACTTTTTTTAAAAAACAACTTTTCTTTCATTAGTCTTTTGTATTGTTTTCTTCATCATAATTTTATTTATTTTTGCTTTGATCTTCATTATTTTCTTCTACTAATTTTAAGTATGACTTGCTCTTGCTTTTCTAGTTCTTTAAGATGTATTGTTAGATTGTTTATTTGAAGTTTTTTCTTTGTTTTGATGTAAGCACTTATAGCTATAAACTTCCCTCTGAGTACTGCTTTTGCTGTATCCCATAAAAGTTGGTGTGTTGTGTTTTTATTATCATTTGTTTTAAAACATTTCAAATTTTCTTCTTAATTTCTTCATTGACCTACTGGTCATTCAGGAGAATATTGTTTAATTTCCAGGTAATTGTATAGTTTTAAACATCCATCCTGTTATTAATTTCTAGCTTTTTTCTGTTGTGGTTAGGGAAGATATTTGATATTATTTCAATTTTTTAACATTTTAAGACTTGTTTTTTGACCTAACATATGGTCTGTTCTTGAGAATGATCCATGTGCTGAGAAAAAGAATGTGTATTCTGAAGCTCTTCAATAAAATACTCTGTAAATATCTGTTAAATCCATTTGGTCTATAGTGCAGATTAAGTCTTTGTTAATGTTTGTTACTTTGTGGATTCTCTGTCTGGCAGATCTGTCCAATCCTAAAAGTGGGGTGTTGAAGTCTCCAACTATTATTGTATTCGGGCCTATCTCTCTCTTTAGCTCTAATAATATTTCCTTTGATATCAGGGTGCTATAATGTTGGGTGCATATATATTTAAAATTGTTATATTCTCTTGCTGAATTGACCCCTATACTATAAACTGTATAAATTGTACAGTTACCTGTTTTGTCCCTTCTTATAGTTTTTGCCTTGAAAACTATTTTGTCTGATATAAGTATAGCGACTATTGCTTTTTTCAGTTTTCCATTGGCATAGAATGTTTTTCCCATCCCTTTACTTTCAGTCTATGTGTGTCTTTATAAGTGAAGTATTTTTCTTGTATGCAACAGATTAGTGGGTCTTGTTTTTTCATCCATTCAGCCAGTCTAGGTCTTTTGATTGGAGAGTTTAGTCAATTTACATGAAAAAGAAAGAGAGAGAGAGAGAGAGAGAGAAAGTTTGTTATAAGGAATTATCTCATGTTGTTACTAATTAGATAAATCCCAAGGTCTGCAGTCAGCAAGCTACGTACCAAGGGAAGCTGATGGTACAGCTTCAGTCTGAGTCTGAAGTCCTGAGAACCAGGAAAACAAGTAACATGAGTTCCACTTCAAGCCTGAGTATGAAGGCAGGAGAAGAAAATCTCAGATGAAAGGCAGAGAAACTAATTTCTCTCTTAATCATTTTGATCCATTCAAGCCTTCAACAGATTGGATGCAAACTGCCTACATTGGGAAAGGCAACCTGTTTTACTCAGTCTACCATTCTAATGCTGATCTCATCCAGAAACACCCTCACTGACACATGCAGAATAATGTTGAATCTAATATCTGCCACCTTGTGGTCAAGTTGACACATAAGATCGATAATCACAAGTCCATTGGGGGACTGTTGGAAGGGCATGATTTTGTTTTGAAAAGTGAAGACATGAGGTTTGGGAGGGGCCAGGGATGGAATTATATCATTTGGCTCTGTGTCCCCACCCAAATTTCACCGTGAATTGTTATAATCCCCACATGTCAAGAGCAGGACCAGATGGAGATAATTGAATCATGGGGGCGGCTTCCCTCATGCTGTTCTCGTGATAGTGAGTTCTCATGAGATCTGATGGTTTTATAAGGAGCTTTCCCCTTAGCTCAGCACTGATTCTCTCTCCTGCCACCTTGTAAAGAGGTACCTTCTGCCATGATTGTAAGTTTCCTGAGGCCTCCCCAGCCATGTGAAACTATGAGTCAATTAAACCTCTTTTCTTGATAAACTACCCAGTCTTCGGTACATCTTTATTAGCAGTATGAGAATGGACTAATACAAGCCCTTAACAGAATCACCCTTAGTACTTCATTTATAGCAATACAAACTTTTCTAAGTCTTCACTTCAATACTGTTACAGACTCTGTCCATTACTTTATTCCCAACCTGCTTCCACATGTTTTTTAAAAAAAATTTTGTAGGTACATAGTTGGTATATATATTTATGTATATATTTATGGGGTGCATACGATAGTTTGATGCAGGCATACAATGCGTAATAATCACGTCAGCATAAATGAGGTATTTGTTTTAGTAATGTCCTACTCCTATAGTACCAATTTCTTTCTCAGTAAATTTTGTGCTGCTACAATATTACACCTGAGACTAGGTAATTCATAAAGATCAGAAACTTTTTCTCATGGTTCTGAACGCTGGGAAGTTCAAAATCAAAGCACCAGCATTTGGTCTGTCGAGGGGCTTCTTGCTGTGACTTCACATAGTAGAAGGCAGAAGAGCACACTAGCTGAATGCTTTGTGAAGTCTCTTTTACAAGGACCTTAATGTCGTTAATGAGAAAAAGAGCAGCCTTCATGGCCTAGTGATCTCTTAAAGGTCTCACTTCTTAATAATTGCCCAAACCTGATTTTTAGAGGGGACACATTCAAACCATAGCATTCTGGTAAGTCTTTAGGATCCTTTCAAAAATGCCGGGGGGGAGATAAACAGTATAAATTTTTGACAGTGTATGTGAGTCCTTCCTGGAGAAGTCACAGTCTCCCTTTCATTCAAGGGGTTCTGAATCTGTGAATTGGATCAAGTCTGGGGATTAATTAAAGGGGTTGAGTCTGTTTTTTTTTTAATTCAAATTAGACTTTTTCTCACTTGAGTAGTATTTTCTGCTCATGCAGATTAAATAAGAATGTAGCAGACTTCCTGTCTATTTCACTTCTGGCAACACCATGATCAACTAGCAAACACCATAGGTCTATGAGTCAGATTCTTTTGATTACTGCTTTGACTCTGCTATCCATTATGAGAAACATAACCCCACTGTCTTTAGCAGCTGAATGCTGTCATGTGATCTCTGCCACCCAGAGATCTAATTACTGCCATTGCATTTAGTTTTCCCAATTCGGGGACTGCAAGTCCCCACTATAAGGTCTGGCCTACAGAGAAAAGTGAACACAGAGCTGCTCAAAAATTCCAAGCCTCCTCTCACAAATCTATTTCTTACAGTAGTGGTGAAAGATGTGTCTACTGGAAACTCTCAGTCATGTTAACTAAGTCTTAATTCTATGAATAAAGGCCTACTCTGCAATATGCCTAAGCTTTTCAACCGCTTTATCTATATTTAATTTAGGCAGGTTGGGAATTTCCAATTCACTCACTGTAGGCTATCTTTTGGTTCATGCTTCAGTCAACCAACCAAATAAACAGTGAGAGTACTTTATAACTCTCTGATCCACAGTGTTAAATGTGGAATCTCTGCTTAATGAGCCCATATCAATAAATTTGGTCTGTTCAAACTTTATATTTCTTCCTCCATTATCCCACACCTTTAATATCCATTTCCACACATATTCCTTGTATTTATGTCTGTATAAATTGGAAAATTCAAGTAAGTTTTCTGAAATGTAGTGTACTTCCTCAAAGGTCACACTTTGTGCCTCACTTTTTGGAGCCTGCCGGGACCGAAGTCTGGTTATAAATCTAGAAGCAGGTAAGTGTGGCGGGATGAGTTCTGAGAAGAATCAACATTGTGTTACACGACAACTGATTACAGAGAGTCCATTATAGTTTCCTCAGGCAATGCAGGATTAAATCCCTCAGAAAGTGGTGTAAAGGCCACTACCACTTGGGGTGAGGAAGCCACTACTACTGAGGGTGAGGTGGCTGCTTCCAATGGTGTCGGAAAGTCTCTTCCATTGGCAAAGAAGACTCATCAAAATTGAGGGCCTCATCTCCCCAGCTTTATCAGGGTCTTTTCACACTCCACCATTCTAACATTCAATGTCCCATTCTTTCTTAATCTAAGCCCTCACTTTACTTTAACAGTAGACATGCTGTGAGGCTTTGAGTTCAACCTGTATTGTAATTCACACACTCAAAGGATGAGGTTTTGTATTTGATTTTCAGCAGCCTCAGTGAAGCAGCGACAGGCAATAAGGATCCTCTTCGGAGCATATATAAAAACATACACAATATTTGTCTCAGTAACATAGATAACTTCCCTTTTTTGGACTGTTTTGTAGGGTTTTCATATAAGTGTTTAGGCTGAAATAACATATTTTCTAAAGTCATCTGTTGCAATTATATTTCCTATGTATTTAAAGCCATCATTGACTTCCATCTCAATTATTCATTGTAATTTTTCTGAAATTTTCAATGCATCCCATATATTAATATTGAGATATTATTACTTAAAGTCTAAAAGCAGCTCAGAAATTTGCTTTTCAAATGAATCAATTCTATGGCTTCGTAAAATTTGAGAGTCACAGAATTAATATAGACAGATCTTCCCAATATTTTCTTTTCCTTTTTTAATTTTAGTTTTTTTAGGCAATTGTATAAGTGCTTTTTTCTGAATAATTTTGAAACCACTAAATGCATGACTGTCACTACTTCCAGATAGTACTCAGATTGTTTTTGAGAAATACGTTGTTTATTTTATTCTATCAATGACTAATAGTAAAACCCCCTAAATCATTTCAATTAATTTGTAATGAATGTTTATCTAAAGTGTTGTAGTCCATATGTGTAAAATATTTATATTAGTGATAGACTAACATTTCTGAACAGCAATGAGCAACTTGAAATATTTCCTTCTTAATGAAACTAAGTATTATATGAAAAACTAACTAAATTGAACAGTTAAGCTGTGCATTGTGTACATATGCGTACAAACACATTGAGGTAGACAACTTACAAGCAATCACCAAATTGTCAAAAGTTTATATTTTAAACCAAAATGCCTTCAGCTTTTGTTGACCCATATAGATTAATCAATAACTAAAAACCACTTATTCAAATTTTAAGCATAAAAATTTTTTTACATCTATGATTCAAGAAATAGAAGGTAAGAAAAAGTACGTATTTATTTCAGAATCATAATATGAGATTATTCAATAATTTCAACACTCAAACAAATGCTGTCCAATGGAAATATGACAGTTTTAGATTTTCTAGTAGTTACATTTAACGATGTAAAGGAAAAAAGTAAAAATTGTATTAATATGTTTTTGTTAACCCAATATGTTTATGATATTATCTTTTAGTAAGTAATAATTATGAAAATATTAGTAAGAAATTTTAAATTTTTACATCCTAAATTGTTAAAATCTGGTATTTTACAATTACAGCACGTCCTTATTTGGATTACCAACCTTGCAAGTTCTCAATAGCCACATGCAGCTAGTGACTAATGTTTTTCAAAATGCAGTTCTAAACTAGTTAATCAAGATGGACAGCAATATTTTTGCTAGCATAAATCAGCATGTGGAACACTGGTATTTTTGAACATTTAGCATTTAAGGGAGGTAATTTTAAAAACCTATTGATAAAATTTCTATTACAATTGTTAAAAAAACAAAACAAAATCACCTGCCAATGAGGATTTATTTTTTTGAGTGGTAACTGTTACTTGAGTTTGTACAGTGTGGCCCTGATCAATTTGTAGCAGAAAACAAAATTGCAGGACACTATTATAAATGACTTAGAAAATGTGGAACTTTCTCAAAATGTTTTTGCAATCTCAACCAATCCAAAGAGGTTCTATATATTTTTTAAAGAAATGAAATTTTGTGGGAGGTATTATTTAACTGACATATTTGCTATTTTCTTGAGCAAGTGGTCAAACTAATCAAGGCACATAGACATGGAAAGTTCTTGATACGTACAGAAATAACTTTTATTTATTTTTAACAAAATTAAAAATCAAAGGAAAATATTTCCATTGATGTGAACACATTCTTGTAGTAAAGCGATCTAGCTCTAAATTAGACATATCTAAGATTAAATTCTAATGTTTTCAATTACAGAGGTTTTTCAAATTATGATGGGGTTGCATTCCAATAAACCCATCCTAAATTAAAATATTTTAAGTCAAAATGCATTGACTTACAAGATAAGATAATCAGGATTGTGGATTGTGGAAGTCCTGACTCATGTGCAATGGCCATTACTGGCTTGACCACTTTGTGCTGAGCAATTACATTGTTTCACCTCAAGAGTAATTGCCTTCTTCTTCTTCTCACCAGGAAAAGCATGAGACACAGATGGACATTTTGTACACATGATGGGATGCAAAAACACAAAACACAATATCCCAAAACCACTGGCAACAGAGTATACTGTAGCAGTTATTTACCCTGATGATCACATGGCTATCAGGGAACTGTGGCTCTCAGCCCCTGCCCGGTATCACAATAGAGTATGATGCTGCATATTGCTAGACTGGGAAAAGATCAAAATTCAAAGTATAGTTTCTACTGAATGTGTATTGCTTTCCCACCATTGTAAACTCAAAAATTCCTAAGTCAGCCTGTTCTAAGTAAGGCTTAAAATAAGACCTCACTTCCTCAACTTTAAAATGAGAAAAAACAACATCGATACAACAGGATAATTATAACTGTAATTTAAATTAGATGAGCATCAGCATATACAGCACAATGTCTGGCACCTGGTGAGCACTCACATTTGTGCATTAATGCAATATATGCAAACTTTAGTGATAGTATTTTTACTAATATTATTAATTTTGCTCTTATAATTGATGTTAAATATTGTGTTTTGTTCTTGAAATTGATTATAAATAGTTTTAGTATTTGACATTAACCAGGTTAATTGCAGCCAACACAGAAAGACAAATCAGAGAACATATGCACTTGCTATAGTTTCAGCTAGTATTTGAAGGAAACTCTGGAAATAATTAATTGAAATTACGGAAGCCAAAAATAAGAAGAGTCATACATTTGGAAAGAATTAATTCAGATAAATTAATTCTAGGGGGATAAAATATGCATCTATATTCTGAGTAACTTACAGAAAATAAGGACCCGAACATTTGTCTAGGTGGTTATATGCCAGAACCACTATCTAGGAAGTTTAAGTGTTGTGTACAACATTTGTAAAGGCAGTGCTAGATTTAATTTAAAGATAATATTATAAATTCTTAAAAGAGAAAAAATTATAATATTTGCTACAGAATAATGACCAAAATGATTAAAACTGCATTTGAATTTTAGTCATAAGCTTTAAGAGTGAGTTCTGTTTAGAAAGTTAAAATAAAAATTTTGAAAAATGTATTTGTAAAAATTCCTTCATTTATATATATTTAAATAATATTCAAAAGGCACTGGCATATTTTTGGGTAGCTAAATTTCAGATTAATTTATTAACAGCTACAAATATATTTTTAAAAGAATGCAAGATCCTTGGCAAGGAAAATAAATAAATAAATACTAATGTTTTCCTCAAACTAATAGTTTATTTCTAAAAAATTGACAAGATAATAATATCTTTAAAAATGCTTAAAATGCATTCCAAATCTACTAAAATTACAGAGAATAAAATAGCATGTTCCTATGAATGGGCTATAATAAGTGGCTATAGTCTGTCACATATACTTTCAATATTTCTAAAAGAATTATGTGAAACAAAATATTGTGCACACATTTCTTGTTCATTTTCCACCTTCATTTCTTCCTATGGCTGAATAATATTTCATTATATGAATATATCACATTTTGTTTAAACACATTTCAGTTGATGTATAATGAGTTGTGCCCACTCTTTGGCAATTATGATTAATGCTTCTACAAACACTTGCATAGAAATTTTTGCATGGACATATATTTTCATCTCACTTCAGCATTTGTCTGGGAGTACGATTGCTGGGTCATATGCAAATGCCGTGCTTAACTTTCTGAGAATTTGCCAAGCAGTTTTTCACCAGAAATATATGATGGTTTCAGTTTTTCCACATCTACACTAACACTTTTATTAACTATCTTTTTTATTCATCCTAGTGGCATGAAGTGCTATCTCATTGTGGTTTTGATTTGCATTTGTATGTTGGCTAATAATGTGAAACATCTTTTCATGGGCTTATTGGCCATTTTTGAATCCTATTTGATGAAATGTGCAATCAGATTCTTTAACCATTTTTAACTGTGCTACCTGCTTTTTTATTATTGAATTGGAGGTGTTTATGTATTTTAAACATATGTCCTTTATGAGAAACATAACTTTAAATATTTCTTCTATCCTCTGGGTTGTCTTTTTATTTCCTGACAGTATCTTTTGCAGTAAAAATCTTTTAATTTTATGAAGTTCATCTTTTTTTGTTATTGTTTATGTGCTTTTGGTGTCATTGCCTAACCCAATGTCATCAAATTTTACATGTATTTGATCTAAGGGTTTTATAGTTTAGCTCTTACATTTGAGGATTTGATCCATTTTGAGTTAATTTTTGCATGTGAAATGAAATGGAGTTTCAACTTTTTTAAGATATTTAAAATTCAAATTCCAATTGTTTACTGTCATTATATAGAAATATGACTGACTTTTGTATACTGACCTTGTATCCTGCAAATTTTCCACAATGACTTCTTAGTTCTAAGAGTGTTTTTTGTAGTTTATAAAAAATGACTCTCTACAGCAATTATGCTGTTGGTGAATAGAGACAGTTTTTGTTTTCCTTCTTTTCTGAACAGTATGTCTTTTATGTCCTTTTCTTATTGCACTAGCTATAACTTAAAATATTATTCTAAATAGGAGTATTTAGACTTGAGATCTGTAATTGAGTTGTTTTCAATTTTAAGGGAAAAACATTCAGTCTCTCAACAGTAATTGTGATATATAGCTAACTATTGGCTAACTATCAACAAATAATAACCAGATATTGGCTACTAGATAACAATAACTAACTATTGGCTTTCTGCAGGTAATCTTTTTTAGGTTTAAGTTCCCTTCTTCCTTAAACTATTGAGAATTTAGATCATGGTTGGATATTCAATTTTGTGTAATGCTTTGCCTGCATTGATTGATGTGGCCATATAACTTTTTTCTTCTTTAGACTATTAATACAGGCTGATTTTTAAAATACAGAAAGTATTATTATTTGGCTGGCGCCTACTGTGTAATTATGTATTAGACATTTTATATATTGCTGCATTCAATTTGCTAGTATTTTGTTGAGATTCTCCTATGTTCATGAGTATATTTGTCTATAGTCTTCTTTATCATAATATTGTATTTGTTCGTGGTTTAATTATCAGTATAATGCTGGGCTCATAATGAGTTGGAAAATATTTCTTACTCTGCTAGTTTCTGAAAAAGATATGTGGTATTTAATGCTTCCTTAAGTATTTGGCAATATCAACTAGTGAAACCTTCAGGATCTGGAGATTACTGTTTTCTTTCTTCTTTGTTTCAAGGTGTTACATACAAGCTCTAATTATTTAAAAGATATGGGGTTATTTAGAGTTTCTATTCTTAAAACGAGTTTTGATATGTAGTGTATATCTTGGAACTACTCTATGTCCCCTATGTTGTCAAATGTATGGGCATAAAGTTATTTGAAAGTTGTATTTTTTCAGTGTTGGTGAGGCCAAGCACCATGTTTTCTCATTATTTTCTAATATTGGTAATGTTAATGTTGTCAGTTATTTCTTAGTATAGTTTGGATTTGGCTAATTTTAATGATATTTACAGACAGCCAGGTTTTTTGTTAGTTTGATATATGACACCTGCGTTTTTTGTTTTAAATTCATTGATTTCTATTTTATACCTTTAAAATTATTAGTTACTTGATTCTGCTTTCTTTTGCTTTAATTTGTTATTTATTTTAAAGATGAAAGCTTGTTACTAGTTTCATTTAGTTCTTAATTTCTACCATAAACATGTATTCCTAGAAATATCCCTCCAAACACTGCTTTAGGGGCATCAAAAAAATGCTATGTTGTATTTTCACTTCATTTCAGTTCAAAATCTTTTTGTATTGTTTTTGGGACTTCCTTATTGACTCATATACTATTTAGAAGTGCTCTAAATTATTCAGAAATATTTTTGGATTTTTCCATTATATTAATAATATTGACTTTCAGTTTAATTCTGTTGTTGTCTAGGGCATGCTGTGTATTATTTATATTATTTAAAATTAGCTAAATTGTTTTAATGGTACTGAATGTGTACTGCTTGGTGATTGTTGCTTTGAGGAAAATATATATTCTGCTATTATTAGAAAGTGTCCTATAAATCTGAAATAGGTCAGGGTAGTCGAAAGTGCTATTGAGGTCATCTTTATCTTTACTGATTTTTGCCTAGTATTTTATCAGTCAGGCATAAACTCAAAAGTCTAAAGTCCAACATCTTATCTAAATATTATCTAAATCAGATATTTCCTTTCAACTGTGCATCTGTAAAATTAAACATATTATCTGTGTCCAAAATACAATGATGGGACAGGCACAAGACAGACATTTCTATTCCAATAGGAACAAATAAGTAAAAAAGCGTGACAGGTCCCAAGCAAGTCTAAAACCCAAAAAGGCAAACACTATTACCTCTAAAGTTTCCCGAGTAATCTTCTTTGTCTCAATGTCACTCAGGAGAAGGTCCTGCCTTCAGGACACATTCAGGAAAAGGTGATGCCCCTGCATCTTTTCCCTAGAAAAGTTAAGCCCCCAAGGCTTTAAGCAGCCTCATCCCTATAGCTTTTTTTGGAAAAGCCCACACCACAGATTATACAACTATGGCTCTAAAAGTCTGTGGTTTGTGAGGGGAGGTCCTGCTACAAGTCTCAGATGGTCATTGTCCAGTGAAGGATCTCTGCTGGTGATCCCACTCCACGTTATGGTTTTCTGCCTGGTTCCCTGCAGCTCAGCTCTCCGGGACATTCTTTCATATCTAGGTAGAGGCTTCTGTGCTCCTACAGCTTTCCTGGGCATAGGACATTGCTGTACTGGGGCCTACTATAGCTGGAACTCAGGCAGCTGGGAAGTACTGTAACTGAGTGCAGGAAGCAGAGCCCGTGACCCCATATTACTCAATAGACTTGACATGAGTGAGTAAAGAACCAGGAGTTTGACGACAGGTAAAGATAAACCCTTAGTTATCAAACTAAAATGTAAAAAAGTAAAATAAATAAAAGCAAAGTAAAACCAAGCCAAACCAAAAAAGAACATCCAAGAATCATGGTAAAATTACAAAATGTAATTGGAATATCTGAAAGAGAAGAAAAGATCAGAAGTATTTGAAATAAAAATGACTGGAGAACTTTTCTAATTTAATAACAAACACATAACTACTGAATCAGGAAGCCAAAGAACAACCACCAGAATACATACTAGTATTAATTTGTTGGGACTCTCATAACAAAACACCACAGATTGGGTAAGACTATGGCTTAAATAACAAATTAATTTTCTAACAGTTATGAAGTCCAGAAGTCTGAGATGAAGGTGTTGGCAAGTTTGATTCCTTCTGAGGCCTCTCTCCGTGGCTTGAATATGGCTACCTTCTTGCTGTGGGTTCGTATGATTATGTTCTTATGTATGTATGTGTCTGGTGTATCTTTCTGTGTTCTGTTCTTGTCTTTTTAAGAGGACATCCATTATATTAAATTAGATCTCATTGTAATAAAAATGATTTTAACTTATTTACCAATTTAAAGTCTCTATCACCGAGTAAAGTCTTATTTTGAGATTTTTGGGGATTAGAGTGCCAACATATTAATTGGGGTGGGGGGGGCGACATAATTCAGCTCATACCAGTACACGACCCAAAAATTCACTTATGAATCTCATATACTGACTGTTTTCAACATGCAAGCATCAATTAATATAATCCACCACATTCATAGATTAAAAAAGAAAAAATATATAATTATATCAAATGATGCGGAAAAATCATTTGACAAAATCCAATACATATCTATGATAAAAACCTCAGTAAACTAGAAATAAAAGGGAATATCATCAACTTGGTAAAGAACATCTAAAAAATCTGTAGCTGACATCATACTTAATAGTAGGAAACTGGACATGTATCCTCTAAAATCTGGAACAAGGTAAGAATATCCTCTCTTTCCACTCCTATTCATAATGTACCAGAATTTATAATTAGTGCAACAAGACAAAAAAAGAAAATAAAACATATTACAATTGGAAAGAGAGATATAAAACTATCTGTATTTGCAGATGCCATTTTTAAATAATCAACTGAAGAACTCCTTGAAGTAAGTATAGCAATGTCTCAAGATACAAGATTAATATATGAAAGTCAATTGCTTTTATATATTCCAGCCATGAACAATTCAAATTTTCAATTTAAATAAAATAATACCACTTATAATAGCATCCTGAATAAGAAATACTTAAGTATAAATCAAACAAAATATGTACAGAGCCTATATACAGAAAACTAAAAAAAACGGATAAAAAATAAAATAACTAAATAGACAGATATTCCATTTTCCTAATTTGGAAGATGCCTTATTGTTAAAATATAAATTAATTCCAACTTGACCTACACAATCTGTATTCCTCTGTTCTCACACTGCAAGAAACTACCCAAGACTGGGTAATTTATGAAGAAAAGAGGTTTAATTGACTCACAGTTCCACAGGCTTAACAGGAAGCATGACTGGGAGGCCTCAGGAAACTTACAATCATGGCAGAAGACAAAGGGGTAGCAAGCATGTCTTACCATGGTGGAGCAGCAGACAGAGAGAGAGCACGGGGGGAAGTGTCACACTTTTAAACCATCAGTTCTCTTGAGAACTCACTCATTGTCACAAGAAGAGCATAAAAGAAATCTGCCCCCATGATGCAATCACCTCCCATCAGGTTCCTGGATTACAATTCAACATGAGATTTGAGTGGTGACACAGAGCCAAACCACATCAAAATCCTAATCAAAATTACAGCAAACTGGTGTGTAAATATTGACATAGTAATTCCAAAGTTTATATAAAAATGGAAACAATCTAGAATATCCAACACAACACTGAAGAAGAACTAAGTTGGAAGACTTACGCCACTTAATTTCAAGACCTACTCTAAGGCTACACTGTATTGACAAAAGAATAGGAAAACAGATCAATAAAAAAGTATAGGCATCCCATACGTATACGGACCCACAAAAACATAGTCAATTGATCTTTGATAAAAACCAAAGGCAATTCAATGGAGTAAGGATAGTTTTTTAAACAATGGAGGCTGGAAGAATTGTACACCCATATGAAAGAAAAACAAAAACATGCACACCAACCTCATACCTTACACAAATGTACACGTACGCACAAACACAACTCATGGAGGGTACGTCTAAAGGAAACAGGAGACAACTGAAAAAGCTCTAAATGGCTAAAGCTGGAACAATTTAAGCAAAAAAATAAAGTTGTATTTGGTTATAACTGAAAGTATGAAATAGGTATTCATCAGTCCATAGTTATGTAAATAAATAAACGTTTTGGGAAGAACAGACATATATTCCAAGTAGAATTTCCAATAATTTAGGTAGATATTTCATGCATAGCAACTTTCTTCTAAAGAATACAGTATGAAGATAGTAAGAGAAAAAAAGTAACTTTGCAGTGGAGAGACCTGAAAAACACTAACACAATCCAGGAGATTCAGGTTACTATTAAATATGACAAGTCATACTGATAATCACATGGGAGAGTTCCCTTATCCCCCTCCCTGGGCACGCAACAGAGATGTGGCTCACTTCTCCAGTGCCCTGCTGCTCAAACCCCTAGGGGGAGCATGCAGACGGGTGAGTGTAGAGGTCGTGGGGAGCGCTTTTGGGTTCCGACCCCACGGCAGCGTCTAGCATGAGTGTTTATGACTCCCGAAGCCGAAGTGGGTGTGTGTTACAGTGTGCTCTTTCAGCTTTGCCATTTTCAGACGGCTTGTGTTAGTCAGCTCCATTAGACCCTCTGCCTTATTGCAAGGGCAGAGGGCTTTGTGTATTCTGAGCTCTTGCTCGTGTACCAGAAAAATAGAAACACAGATGGGCTTGGAGGATGAGTGCAAGGTTTTATTGTTTTACTGAGTGTGGAGGTGGCTCTCAGTGAGGTGGATGGTAAGCTGGAAGGGGGATGTTGTGAGAAGGCGGTCTTCTCCTGGAGTTGGGCTGCCCAGAGGCCAGACTGTTCTCTGACTGCCCCGAGCCGAAAGTCCCTCGGTGTCTGTGTTGTCCCACCATCACTGGTCTGCTGGTGTCTGCTTGTGTGTTCCTCTGCTCCTCTAGATAGATGTCCAGCTGCTTGTATTTGCCTGCAAAGTTCTCGGTTTTTTATGGGCACAGGATGGGGGGTGTGCGGACCAGAGTGGTCTTGGAAAATGCAGCATTTGGGTGCAAAAACAGGAGTGCCTGTTCTCACTTAGGTTCGTAGGCACAGGCCTGAGGGTGGAGCCCTTGCAAGGGACCGTACACTTCTTTGCCCAGCACTTCTCTGCCCCCCTCTCAAATCAATAGTATGTAAATATGATGTGATAAGAATAGTGCTTTAACACCGTGGTAGCAAAAAGGTATTACTTCAGTAAGATCACGAGGAAAACATCAGACAATCTTCAACTGAGGAACATGCTACACAGTACCTGCCTATCCTCACAATGATGAAAGCCATAACAACAACAACAAAAAAAAGGTAAGTCTGAAGCATTGCCACAACCAAAGGAATCTAAGGAGACATGCATAACTACTAAATGTAATGTAGCATCCTAGATAGGATCTTGGAACCAGAAAGGGCAAATGAGAAAATGCATGAGTGAGGAAATACAAATAAAATATAGAGTATAATTAATAATAATAATTTATCAGTATTGACTCATTAATAATTTATCAGTATTGACAAATGTACCATACTACATATTATGTTAATAATAGAAGAAATTGGGTGTGAGGTATATAGGAACTTTCTCTACTGTATTCATAATTATTCTGTAAATGTTAAACTGTTCTAAAATAAAATAATTTGGCAGAGATATGCTTCTCTCCAATCCTCCATCTAAGCACAACTGTAAAAATAACACATGATACATCTAGAAACACGTAAGAGGAGAGCTCTGAATAATAGCAAGAAGGTGGAAAACTGCAGGGTTCCTTATATCCTCCCACTTAACAGAAAGAAGCATCCCAAGCCCAGCATTTCCTGATTTCCAACACAGCAGCAGTTGCCATAACAGGTAGTCTTATTCCTCTCCTAGAATAAAAGAGAGACCTATGATGTTAGGAAAGCCTGACAAGAGGAATTATTTTGAGCCCTGGTAACAAGAGGAGGCCAGCGAAAGTGTTCTCTTTCAGTGTTGCTCCTGACCCTCCCCTCACCCATGAGAGATACTGAAATGAGCAGGCAGAACTGGCAAGAGATATCTGACCACAATGTGCTACCTGTTTCAGGAAGCCTCTTTGTACCCACAGTCCTCATACTCTTTTGCCTTCACTCAATGGGAAGCACTGAATGGCCAGGGACCACCAGTAACCCAGCCAAAATAATGGTTCATCCAGGGATGCCTCTAAGCCTGTTTATCCCAGCGTCTCTGAGAGTTCCCTTTTCTGCCCATAGGAATCCCTGCACAACAAATGCCCTGGTCAAAAAGCAATTTCCATTTCTCACATTCAGAAGAGGCTCTGTCACAACAAGTACCTGGCAAGGAAAGCTTCTTTACATTGCATGTTTGCCTGTGACTCCCTGACTCTTGGAGAGACATCCAGTAACTCAGCCTAGGGAAATCCCTTCTGTACCCTTAGTCAGTACCAGCAATAACCAGTAGCAGCCATATTAGTACCATATAAACCATCTAGCCTCAAATAACACCACAATGACTCTGAAAATCAAATCATCGATTAAATCACTGCTGACAAAATTAATATGGAACATCCATATGAAATTTAGACAGAGTGAATTCCTGCTAAAATGAAAGATTTAAATAGGACATAGTCTCCCAACATAATAGACAAAATGTCCAGGACACAACAAAAGAATCAAACATTAAATCAAGAAGCAAGAAAATAAATGAAACTGATGCCAACACTGAGATAAATTAGATTTGAGAAATATCTGACAAGAATTTTAAAGCAGCTATCTTAAAAGTGCCTTAATAAACAAGTTATAAATATAAATAATTTTTATATGAATATAAAAAATAACCAAATTAAAATTATAGAAGTATAATGCAGTAAGTTAAAGAAAAAAAACTTGGTGAATTTTTTATGGTAATAACAAATCTGACACGTGTGAGGTAATATTCCATAACAGTTTTAATTTACATTTCTCTGATAATTACTGATGTTGAGCAATTTTTCATACATCTGTTGGCCATTTGTATGTCTTCTTTTGAGAAATGTCTATTCAGGTCTTTTGCTCATTTTTTAACAGAGTTTTTTTCTTGTTATTGAGTAGTTTGAGTCTCTATATATTTTGGATATTAGTTCCTTATCTGATGTATGATTTGCTAATGTTTTCTCCCAATCTTTGAGGTTTTTTATTCATTATGTTAGTTGTTTTTTCACCACATTGTACTCCATAAATATATACAATTATTTGACAGACAGAATAAAATAAAAAGATAACTGGTAAACTGGAGAAGATAGATGGTAGAATCAGTCAACTTGTAGACAGATCAATAAAATTAACTCAATCTGCACAATAGTGGAAATAGATTTAAAATATTAACAGAGCCCCAAATTCACATGGGACAATACCAGATGATCTAGCGTTCATATAATCAAAGTCCACAAAAGACAGGAGTAAGAGAGTGGAGCTCAAAGATAATTCAAAAAAATGATGCTTGAAAACTACCCAAGTTTGATGAAAGACATAAATCTACCTAATTAAGAATTTGAGTGAATCTGAAATAGTATAAATAAACCCAAAGAACTTTATGCCAAGATACATTTTAATTAAATTACTCAAAACTAAAAGCAAAGAAAATACCTTGGACGCAGACAGAAGGAAATGACATGGAAACTACAGGGGAACACTAAGTCAAATGACACTGGATAATTGAGGGCAAAAGGAAAAGGCACAACAATTTAAAGGGCTGAAAGAAATTCACTATCAATCACAAATGTCATATTTGGCAAATTATCCTTCAAGCATGAAGTGGAAATAAAGACATTGTCAAATGAAATAAAAACAATTTGTTGCTAACATACTTATCTTTAAATAACATTCACAAAAATTTCTTGTAACGGGAAGGAAATAATAAAAGAAGCAATCTTCAAGCAGGAGACCAGAACAAGAAACACAAAAGAAATAGCAGAAATAGGGGTACAAAAAAAAGTATTCATTTTGTTATGAATTTTATAAATTATATTTGATAGTTGAAAAAAAAGACTATTTGATACTCAAGACTATGATATTTTAAATGGAGAAAGTGAATAGACCTTAATGGAAGTAAGATTCTTTTGCTTTGCTCAGTGTTAAAATGTTGCTCCCAGTAGGTTGTGATAGGTCACACAGGTGTACTATAATACCTAGAGCAATCACCATAAAAACACTACAAAACTGTTTACATTAGAAAACTAGGTATGTCTCGAATCAATGATCTAAGTTACTGTCTCAAAATTCTAGAAATAAAGAGTAAAATAAATCTACAGCAGGCATATATAAGTGTAATAAAAATCTTACCAGAAACCAACGAAATTGGAAGCAGGAAAACAATAGAGAATAAATGAAACAAAAAGCTGGTTCTTTGATATTGTGATGTTGTGATATTGTGATATTGCATTATTATTTTGCAGAATATCACCACTGATGGGTAAATATGTATATGGCATACTGTGTATTTTTTCTTAAGTTGTATGTGATTATGTGTGAAATTACTATTACTGGATAAAATTTCAACTATAAAAGATACTCAGTAAAAACATTTGAAACATAGGTAGAAGGCAATGACAAAAATATGCAGATACATAATATGAAAATTAAATAGCACTTTCAGGTCTGGCATGCAAAAAGCTTAGAAGTAATCACTCCCATCCTTACAAATAAAAACAAAAATAAGTGGAACTAACTAGAAATCAACAAATTTTCTTCAATTCACCAGAGTATTGATATCATAGTAGAAACCATTGCTCCCCAAATGGAAGAAACAGAATCACAGCTACCAAAGAAGCAGCCCCGGAGCAGAAAACTCCATAGGCACCAGTACCAAATAGAACAACCTGAATGTTAATTGAAGACTTGCTGGAGGCTCAATGTGGACAACTCTAAGAGTTAAAAAAAAAACTTCAAAGGGGGACAGTCTTTGCAATATCTACAGTTTTTTATTTATTTTATTTATTTTTTATTTTTTTAAGATGGGGTCTCACTCTGTCGCCCAGGCTGGAGTGCAGTGGCGCAATCTCGGCTCGCTGCAAGCTCCGCCTCCCAGGTTCACGCCATTCTCCTGCCTCAGCCTCCCGAGTAGCTGGGTCTACAGGCGCCCGCCACCATGCCCAGCTAATTTTTTGTATTTTTAGTAGAGATGGGGTTTCACCGTGTTAGCCAGGATGGTCTCGATCTCCTGATCTAGTGATCCGCCCTCCTCGGCCTCCCAAAGTGCAATATCTACAGTTTTGTGAGTTTACCTCCAGGAGCTGTACCAAGTTCTCACAGTGAAGAGCCTAGAAAATTCTCCTCATGCTTCTGGTAGACAGAAAAAAAATTAATCATTTAAAAATATAATCAGAGCATTCTGTTCTTCTTAGAAATGCTGCCTCTCAAGAGAAACTATTTACAAGAGATTGACTAACTGCAGTTTTACTAGAGCCTAACTGACCTGAAAGAAGAAATATACACTCCAGCCACTCTCTAGTATTCTCTGTAGGGGAAGATAAATACCCATTTTCAGCCCCCTTTCATCATGCTGTCTCACCTAAATGATAAAACAAAACAAAACTTATAACCAATTCGGAAGGTCACAGCCCAGGGACACAGGGTCACTAAAAAACTGACACAAAATCATAGGACTATAGAATGATTCCCCTCTCCTAATACCTTACTACTAAATAAATATGTCTCCTTCATAATAATAATAAAGGAGTTATTAAGAAATAACTTTTATGCAGCTAGGAAAGGTGGTTCTTGGTGGAATTTTCCTTTAATAAAAAGCAAGCCTTGAACCATTTCCTTTCTAACAGAAAGTGGCTTGAAAAACCAGAACAGCAAGCATTGACATGCAAATGCCAGTGGATAGAAACCAGTTCCACCCAGCATGGCGGTTCTCGCCCTCTTCTCTTGTCACCATGTGTGCCAGGTGTCATGGTCACCTCCAGATAACACCACATGGGCAAGACATCATGGCAACCCACATTTGCATATTAAAAGGCTAGGGTAGGAGGGCCAGTTTTCTCATGGGCTATGTGAATGACACATGGGTTCAAACCAATCCCCTGGGCCCTATGTAAATCAACATCGCCTCCCAATATAACCGACTGCTTTCCACCAAACGCGGGGTTTTTCCATTCAGAGCCTCTATCCCTCTGTATGGGGGAGCTGTTTTTCTTCTTTCTTTCTTTGTTCTTGCCTATTAAACTTTCCGCTCCTTAAAAATCACTCCACGTATGTCATTTCATTATTCTTAGCGGTGCGAGACAAAGGACCCTGGTGTTTCTCCAATAATTAGAGCCGTATTGTTTTGGTGCATTGGCTGGGAATCCAAGGTACAACATTCACTGGAGTGGTGAATATAGAAGGGAACTTAAAAATCTGTTCTATCATTCTGAGGCACTCTTGGCTTCTATTTTAAAATCAAAATCAAATCAATTAATGGGAATCCGTCAACTGATTAAAAATATGCTTATCGTGGCTGCAGTTATAAAGACTTGGATGTCAGGTTTGCTAGTGAGAACATGGAGAACCCTCCATTACTCACGGGTCATTGGGAATGTTGGCCATGTTTTGACTCAGTTTCTTTTCCTGGGGAAACTTAGCCATCACATGAGGCTTGGAAAAGTACTGAAGCAACTGAATTGCTGGCCAGGGCATACCCTGGTGTTAGTCAAAGGCTTCTGTACTGCACCCAGCCTCAGTCAGCCTGTTCCCGGTGTTGGTTAAGAATTCCCAGCTATCTTGTCACAAAACTTTCCTTCTTTTTCTATCCACAGTCTCTTACTCTCTCTGTGTGTCGAATATGTGGGAATTTTTACAGTCTAGGGAAGTAATCCTGTTAGTCAAGATCAGGAAATTCTGTAGTAACCAGGGATATAGCTTAGGCAAATGCTGTTGCAATCTTGTAGGAACAGAGACCTCCCGTTTCCCCCACAGTGTGGTTATTCGCTAATAGTCAGCTTGTGATTACATGGTATTTCTAAGCCAACATCACCACCTCGTGAAAAATAGAAATCCTCTTCGTAAGACTCATGTGCTGGTTTTCTGCGGTACATTGCAGCCTTCCAATTTTTCCTTTTTATGCCTTTCTACCGGAAACCAGGTTTTATGCTGCTTCTGTGAACAAGGAAAATTCTGCTTTCAACTATTAGGAATAAAACGTCCTCTGCAGCCAAATTTTAGTCCCAACGCTGTCCCATCAGCAGGAAAGTCGTCATTAGGTCCCCGTGTCCCTTTAAGGCACCTATTCTCTCTCTGATTAAGATAGTACTTAATTAGTAAGGGGATTTTAAGTACGGAAGTTAATCAGAACCATTTTTCTAAGGGTAAATTCTTTAGAACGGGCCATAATAGCAGGCAATCTAGCAAATTCCCTCCATTAAAGGAGGCTTGTCTTTTATATAGTCTTTCCCAAGATCCATTTTTTGGGAGAACCAGGCAGATCACATAGGTTTAGTAAGTCAAAGGGGAATCACACAGGGCAGATAAGCTAAGGTTGCGCTGGTAAAGCGTGGTGAGTCCCATCACTTAGCTCATCCAGTTCTATGGCTTGGAGGGCCCCACTTACAACCATGGGAGGCACATTTAACAGGCTGCTGGGACCCAGGAACCAGGAAGGGAAAACAGTTGGGAGGACGCTTCCACTGTCTTCTTCTCCACCCTGGGTTACACAGAAAGGAAGGAGACTAAAAGGATGCTTTTATTCTTGCTTCTCTTTCTAGATGGGTAACAGATTATCTTCAGCTTGCACCCCTCTGGAGTGCACCCTGAAACACTGGAACTTCTTTGACCTCAGGACATTGAAGAGAAAACCAACTCATTTTCTTTTGCACAGGGGCATGGCATTTTTACTAAACCTTTGGAAGAATTGTAAGATCAACCCAGTTCTTTTAGCAGCCATAGCAGGCAAGCCCACGGGGAATAGTTTCCCAGAGCTAAAGCAGATTTTATAGGAGCAATCTGAGACAGCTATTGAATGTCCCAACCCTTCCAGTTACCCTCATTCAGAACCCCATCCAATCGTACCATCAGTTCCTCCAGCTCCACCATCCTCCGTTATTACCCACTTTCCCCACTTCACCCTTACCTCTACAGGAAATGCCTGATGGAAATGGTGCAATGAGGGTTCAAGTTCCCTTCTCAATATAGGACCCTAGGCAAATAAAGGGAAACTTAGGCTGATTTTCTGATGACCCTGATAGGTATATAGAAACTTTTCACAGTTCAACTCAGGTATTTCACCTCACATGGAAAGATGTTATGCTGCTCCCAAACTAAACCCTCACTGCAGCTGAAAAGTGGGCAGCTCTGCAAATAGCAGATAATTTTGGAGATGAGCCATATATCCCCTATAACAAACCAAAAGAGAAGTAAGCAGAAAGGGCGAGTGAAGAAATAGCAGGAACACCATTCTCAATTGAAAGGAAAGCAGTTCCCCCTTGACAAACTTGATTGTGACCCCAATAGCTCTGCAGATGAATGGAAAAGGAAGCACTTTTTAACATGCATTTTAGAGGGCCTACAAAGAACTAAGGCCAGACCTCTCAATTACTCTAAACTGTCTATGATGAACCAAAAGCCAGAAGAGAATGCTGCAGCCTTTATGGAAAGGCTGAGGGAGACACTAATAAAAGACATCTCTTTATCCCCTGATTCAGTCAAGGGACAGTTCATCCTCAAGGACAAGTTTATTACACAGGCAGCTCCCAATATTAGAAGGAATAGAAGCAAGCTACAGGACCAGAGAACCTCCTGAAGGTGGCCACTTTGGTCTTTTAATAATAGGGACCAGGAGGAGGCCCAGAAGAAAAAGAGAAAGCTCAGAAAAAGGATAGAGGCTCTAGCAGCAGCTTTATAGGCTTGCAAAGTCCACGATCCTCTAGGTGCATCTGTTAGTTGCTATGGATGTGGCAGGCCAGGACATTTTAAGAAGGAATGACCAGGCAGCAAGTAGAAGCCATCTCAACCCTGTCCAGCCTTTAGAAGAGACCATCAGAGATGAAACTGCCCCAAAAGACAGAGGTCACTGGGTTCAGAACCAGTCTCACAGATGGTCCAGCAGGACTGATAGGTCCCAGGGCTCAAACCCCTGGCTCCAGCAACTCAGACTGCCATTACAGCACAGGAGCCCTGGGTGATTCTGGAAATTGAAGGAAGGAAATTAGACCTCCTTCTAAACACTAGAGCCAGTCTCTCTCTTTTCGCCTAATCCAGGCCTCCCCTCTTTCCATAGCATGACCGTAAGGAGTATCTCGGGAAAAACTCTAATCCAATATTTTTCTCAACCTTAGCTGCAGTTAGGAAGACCTATTGTTTACACATGCTTCCAAGACATTGTCATGAGTCAGAAAAGTCTCCAAATTAACCCAAGGAAATAATTTAACTGTTTACACTCCACATATGTGGCAGGATCACTGCCCTCTAGGGGGAGCTCTTAGCTAACAAACAGCCGGTAAAGCAAGAAGTACATAAGGCAGGATAAGCAGTAGTCACTCTAAATAACATTTCATCTCAGATACAAGTGCTCAATTAGCTGAACCACTAGCTCTTACAAGAGCACTTGAATTAAGCAAGGGAAAGATAGCTAACATTTATACTAACTCCAAGTATGCTTTCTTAGCTTTCCTTGCTCATGCTGCCATTTAAAAGAAAAGACACTCTCTTACCACTACTGGATGTCCTATAAAATAGCACCAGGAAATGTGGTATTAGTGAAAATCTCACCTCCCTCCTTCCCTATGTCAAGCTGGGAAGGGCCTTGCATTGTTCTTTCAATCCCCTCGGCAGTAAAAGTTACAGGAATCAACTCCTGAGTACATTGCACTCAAGTCAAGGCCTGAAGAGCTGGGGGAGCAACCCCTGACAGCACAGAGGAATGTCCTGAATATCAATGGGGAGAAATAGAAGATCTTAAGCTGAAAAGCATAAGAGATAAGTAACTGAGTGAGGACCACTCATCTTACTCAGTCCCACTACTACCTCACCAGATAATTTTTATTATTTCTGGCCTTTCCTCTCAAAATTTGCCACCAAATATTAGAACTTCTTTTTAACGCATATTGGCAGGCAGATTTTAATTATTCATAGAACTGCATTTGTAATTCTGTAGGTCCCTAAAGGGAAATGTTATATCTTGGCAAGTAAAGTTTTAAATGGAAATTATTTACTACACCACTCTTGTGGGAATTATTATAGTCATGCTACTATTTGCAATAGAACTATACACTCTGGCCACACAATGTGGAATTCTGGTTGTAAAATTCTAATTGCTGTAATATTTTGCCTAATTATCATCCTTATAACAAGATTAATAATTGCAGAAAAGATTAACCAAGTTTGTTTTGCTTATAGCAGGAATAATAGCTACGGATAAGAAGCATAAAAGTTTTACTATCATTAAGTTTGATAGGACTTTTTATTGAAGATTGGTAATATGGTGCACTGTAAGCTATGAAAAGGTTATGAAAAAAGAGATTTTATATAAGGAAAGATTTTGTATGGTAAATTCTTGTCCTAAAAGGAAATGATTGGTTGTTTAAAGGACAGATGTTTAGGACAAGTAAGAAAGTTTAAGTATATTGTAAGAGGGTCTGTGAAAGTCATGAAAGAATTTAATAATTCAAGGAAAGAATTGTCAAGATTAATACTAAAGTTATTTTAGCCACCCAATAATGTATTTCTCACAATCATATTGCAAGTTATAAAAAATAGCCCAAGCCTAAAATTATTCTCTAATGGCAAGTCAAGGGGGAAATGTATGCTTTTCTCAAGGAAAATGTTTTTATATTAAAGTTTCTGCTAATGTACAGCACCATCTAGTGGAGGCCAACCGGTATTACAATCCATTGGTGTAACTAACAGGTATCACACTCTACTGTCATAGTTATGGTCTATAGTACCCCCACTAATAGTGGTAATCTTAATACTCATATGCTAACTTTAATTTTAAATTTCCTTGTAAAATTTATTTATTTTTGCCAAGAAGCAATCAAACTCCGAATGGTGCTGCAAAACAAACCACGCATGGACACACCATTCTTCTGAAAACCATTAGATCAACCTCAGTAGGAGGCCCAACTGCTGTTCCCCCACACAACACCCCTTTTCAGCAGGAAATAGCCAGAAAGAATTGTCATCCAACACCCCCTAGCAGCAGTTAGGTTTACTTCTCCAGAGGGGGGAAATAATACAAAAGTTAAGAAATAATTTTTAGGCAGCTTGAAAGTGTGGAGGTTATCAGTGGAATTTTTCTTTAATAAAAAGCAATCCCCGAACAATTTCCTTTGTAACAGAAAGTGGCTTGAACAACCAGACCAGCAAGCATTAATGTTCACATACTGGTGGCTAGAAACCAGATCCACCCAACATGGCGGTTCCCTCCCTCTTCTCCTTGTCACCGTGTGTGACAAGTGTCATGTCTGTCTCCAGATAACACCATGTGTTCAGGACATTATGGTGACCCACATTTGCATCTTAAAAGGCTAGGGTAGGAGGACCAGTTTTTTCCTGGCTACATGAATGACACACCTGGTCAAACCAATCCCCTGGGCCCTATGCAAATCAAACACTGCCTCTTCCAGACTCCCAATATAACCTACTGCTTTCCGCTGCACATGTGGTATCTCCATTCAGAGCCTCCCTCCCTCTGTACAGGGGAGCTGTTTTTCTTCTTTCTTTCTTCTTTCTTGCTTATTAAACTTTCTGCTCTTTAACACTGTTGTGGGAATCAGGAGACCAGAGAGACCCATGGGTGGAACAGGAGGATTTTATTTAGGTGGCCACCAGCTCAGCAGATTAATATGCAGAGGCTGAGCAACAAACGAAGTCAGGGCTTGACTTTTATTCATACAACCAAAGTGGAGGTGGCTTGCCAGTGGCGTGAAACTTGCAGGGCGGGGAAAGCAAACTTACAGAAGCAGAACAAAGGCAGTCATAGTTATGGACTGTAATCAAACTTAATCAAACTGTGACAGGTTCCTAACTCAGGCTTACATGTGACTCTTGCTATGCAGGCCAGGTGGCTGTTATCTAGGTTTGCTCAAGATGCCTGCACAGCCTTATCTTGTGTCCTTTCCTCTGGCACCCAGAGGGCTGCAATCTAAGCTTGCTCAAGCATGTCTCATGACCTCAGCGGTGCTACTCAGATGAAAAAACAGAGACTTACCGACACTAGTTACAGAAAACAGGAAACCATAAACTCATAAAAACTTGCAGATCAGGGTACAATTGCACGGAAAGGGGAGGGATATGATGGGAAAGCTGCCCATACCAAAGGAAAGAGGGAACATTTGTTTTTCTTCTCACATCTCCTGCTTCATCACCACTTGACGTGTGTCCATGTTGTTAATCTTATCGGTGTGAGACAAAGGACCCTGGTGTTTCTCAAGTCATCAGAGTTGTATCAATAAGAGGGGAATGCTACTGTAATTACTGCACATTTCTAAGAAGTATTTAGGAAAATCCAAAGACGAAAGGGAAACAATAAAAAAAGCAACAAAGGCAATGTTAGCCTCTGAACCCTATAACTACAGCAAACAGTTAAGATAGCCTAACCCCCAAACAGGTATGTAAAACCTCACACTGAAAACCAATACAGTTTTGTTTATTTGTTTGTTTACCCTGTACATCATGTGCAACTTTAAACAAAAATTACAACACATACTAAAACACAAACACAGTTTGAACAGACAAAGCAAGTATCAGAATCAGATATGGCAGAGATAGTAAAATTATCAAATCAAAAATTTAAAACAACTATGATTAATATGCTAAGGGCTCTAAAAGAGTGAATAACATATAAAACACATAAGTAATATAAGCAGATAGTAAAAACTATACAAATGAATTTTTTAAAAATGCAAGAAATGAAAAACGAATAGAAATTAAAAGTGATTTTGATGATTTGATGGTCTTATCAACAGTTTAGATATCACCAAGATAAGAATAAGTTGTAAAAAAAAAAAAGTCAGTAGGAACTTCCAAAAATAAAATGCAAAAAAAAAAAAAAAATTAAAAAGCCGGGACAAAATATACAAGAACTCTAGGACAATTTTTAAAAAGGTATAATATATGTATGATGGGAATATGAGTGGAAGAAAAAGATAAGGGACAGGAGATATAATTGAAGCAATGAGTGAGAATTTTCAAAAACAAAAAAAAAAGAGAAAAAAATGAAACTAAAGTACAGATATATCTAGGAAGCTTAGCAAACACCAGGAAGATAAAACAAACCAACAAGAAGAAAAAAGAGGAAGAAACTCCAGCTGTAGGCATGTCATATTTAACTCTAGCTGTAGGCATGTCATATTTAAACTGCAGATATCAAAGACAAGGAAAAACATCTTGACAGAATGCACGGGAAAAAATATATCTTACAGAGAAAGAAGGATAAGAATTAAATATTACAGCTGGGCTCGGTGACTCACGCCTGTAATCCCAGCACTTTGGGAGGCCAAGGCAGGCGGATCACGAGGTCAGGAGATCGAGACCATCCTGGCTGACACAGTGAAACCCCATCTCTACTAAAAATACAAAAAATTAGCCGGGCGTGGTGGCGGGCGCCTGTAGTCCCAGCTACTCGGGAGGCTGAGGCAGGAGAATGGCATGAACCTGGGAGGCAGAGCTTGCAGTGAGTGGAGATCGCACCACTGCACTCCAACCTGGGCGACAGAGCAAGACTCTGTCTCAAAAAAAAAAAAAAAAATTAAATATTACTTCTTTTCAGATACCATGCAAACAAGGATAAAATGGTGTGAAATATTTAAGTAGTTGAGATAAAATAATTGTGAAAGGAAAACATATTGGGCCCCTTCAAGCTGGGAACCCCTCAGGGCACATATGCCTCCCATTCTATTCAAAGTCATCCCTCTGCTCACAAAGATAGATTCATATTATGATTGCTTCCCTTGGAAAGACTTATCAGAAACTCAAAAGAATACAACCATCTGCCTCTCACCTACCTGTAACCTGGAAGCCCCCAGTTGGGGGACCTTAACTTCAGTTGTCTCCACCTTTCTGGAAATAACTAATGTACTTCTTACATATATTGATTGATGTCTCATGTCTCCCTAAAATGTATAAAACCAAGCTATGCCCTGACCACCTTGGGCACATGTTGTCAGGAATTCCTGAGACTGTATCACAGGTGCATCCTCAACCTTGACGAAATAAACTTGCTAAATTAACTGAGACCTGTCTCAAATTTTCGGGATTCACATAATCATCAACCAGGAATTCTAATTTCAGCAAAAATTATCCTTCAGAAATCTAAGAAGAAATAAAGATGTTTTAGATAAACAATAATTAGAAGAATTTTTTGCCTAAAGATCTGCCTTGTAAGACACGTTAAAAAAATTAGAAAGAAAAATTGATATTGATCAAAAACTTTAATCTACATAAAAGGAAGAAAGAGCATTAGCAAAGGAATAATTGAAGGTAAAATAAAATCTTTCATCTTTCTTATTATTAATTCATCTAATGGATAAGTGTTTGACCACAATAATAATAGCAATGATGGCATTGGTGATTATAGCTTATGGATAAGAAAATTTTATGGCAGTAGTGTTACAAAGGATGAAAGGAAGGAATTGGGGATATGGTACTATAAAACACTTGCATTATCGGGGAGGTGGTTTTGTGTTCATTGAAAGTGGGCTTTGATTATTTGTAGATTTTTTTTAGCAATCACAAAGGCAACCACTAGAAAAAGTTTTATAAAAAGTATAGTAAATATGCTAACAGAAAAAAATTAAATTATATAAAATCTTAAATTAAAACCAAAGAAGGGAGAAAAAGAATGAAATATAAAACAAAGAAAGAGGCCAATAAGAGGAGGAACAAATATAATACATATTAATTAAACTATGTTAATAAGCATTTTTAATATCAATGATATAAATACACTAATTAAAAATAGAGACTGTCAATAAACAGAGAAGAGAGAATGTATTCTAACTAATTTTATGAGGAAAGCATGCTAATGCCTAAACCACACACAAATATTACAATAAAGGAAAGCTACAGGCCAATATCTCCCATGAACATAATACAAAAATCTTTAACAAAATATTAGCAAATTAAATCTAACAAGTATAAACAGAAGTATACACCAGTGGAATTGATTCCTAGTATTTAAGGCTGGGTCAATACATAAACCAAATATAAAATTCAAATTCCCCCCAACCATCTGAATGAACTTCCTCTTCTAGAACAGGGCCCCCCAAATTTAACCTCCAAGACTGGTTCAGGCTATGATGGGAAGTGGAAGTCAGACATGCTTCAGTATTTCTTCCTCCCTTTGGGAATTCAGAAAAAGCGGAAGAGCATTTAACGTCAACACAGACCTTAAGTCTGATAAGAAACATTTACAATCTATGCTCTCTGAAGCCTGCTACCTGGAGGCTCCATCTGCATAATAAAACTTTGGTCTCCAGAACCTCTTGTCATAACCCAGACATTCGTTTCTATTGGTAATAACTCTTTCAACCAATTGCCACTCAGAAAATTTTTAAATCTCCCTATAAACCTGGAAGCCCCCACTTTGAGTTGTCGAGCCTTTCTAGACCGAACCAATGTATATTTTAAATGTATTTGATTGATGTCTCATGTTTTCCTTAAGTGTATAAAACCAAGCTGCACTCTGGCCGCTTTGGGCACATATTCTCAGGGTCTCCTAAGGGCTGTGTCATAGGCCATGGCCACTCATATTCAGCTCAGAATAAATCTTTTCACATATTTTACAGATTTTGACTCTTTTTGTTGACAATAATGTGGTGCCCAAAGATGTGGGGCCTCAGAAAAGACTCAGGACCATGAAGTTGCCTGAACCTGGAGTTAAGGTACCAGCTGGAACCCATTGAAAGCCTCCCTTGACTTAGAGCTTCTTCTCTGGTAGAACTGGTAAGTCCTCCTGAGCCCCAGACCTTCCTTTGGTTGATGGTCCTTGACTTATTTTGAGCAGTTTATTTATTTATTGTTATGTATTTATTTATTCCTAGAAGCTGTTGTTTAGATTCCTAATACTAGTTTGGAGGTGTATTCTAAATGGCCTTCTCCATTGCCTTTTTCTAAAAACAACGAGAACACCCCACTTTCAGGCACCCCGGTGCTAGTTCAGAAGTGCGCTCTAAAGGGTCATCTCCATTGTTTTTTCTCCCCAAATTAATCTCAATTTGGCTTGCTTGTGCATTTGCATGAGAAACTGAACTGTTGTATTCATAGATAAATGAGAGACTGAGTTTTCTCAGTTCTGAAGAGAAAGAGCATTTTGCTCCTCTCAGCTGAAAGGCACTCCTAGGTGACCAGTCATTGAGTGAGAGTTTTTGAGGGGTTGACCCCTTGCAACCTGTAGCAACCCAAGAGGGAACCCCTAACAAAATTAGTTTCAGAAGGCTAATCCAGGAGATACATATAGGAGGTGGTCATTCCATTCTTTGTGTCCTCCTGGAGGTGTTAGACCTCTGGAGGGAGAAACTGAGGCACATAAAAGGGCAGAAATGACTCAGTGGTGACACACTATAGAGTTCCACCCACAATCAGCACAGTTTGACACACTACACTAAAGCCTAGGCCACAGTCCAGTGTCTCCATTAAAATAAATAGTGAGAAACAAATAATCTAAGAATGAGGAAAACACAAAGAGAATGACCCACTTTCAGAAAAACAATTTGTTTGACGGCACCTCTACTTGCAAGTATTGGTGTAAAACAGACATATTATGCTATTTTTGTGCACACTTACATGAGGAAAAAAGGGCCTAAAAGTCGATGTTCAAACTATAGAATTCCTAAGTTCTCTATTTCCCTATTTTCTTTTCTTCCTGCTTTAAATCTGCTGTTACTTTTCTACTAACATAAAAACCAGTGTTGGCTAGGGTTCTGAAGTAAAATGTATAGAATCTTTATGTGTGTGTATGTGTGTGTGTGCATGTGTATATATATTCATGCATACACACACATATATGATACACACACGCACACACACACAGGAGGCCTTTATATATTTTTTCTCTTCCAGGACTTTGTTCTTTTTGAGAATTTTTTTTCTTCTTAGTTTACTGAATTCTGTTTTCTCAATTTACTTCTGCTTGTCTCTCCTATCTCTTGTAACCCTCTGCTTCATGAGGGATATAAAATAGTTTCTAACAGCCTGGGATTCCTTAAAGAAAACAGAGAAGGTGCCAGACTGGTACCCATGGCTGAGAAACCTGAAGATGGTTCACATCACAGGACTCTGTGAAGACACCTCACAGTACTAGCCCAGAGCCTGGTAGCCCTGCTGGCTGGCTAGACCCAGAAAAGAAAAGAAACAACTGTTACAGTTCAGCTCTCAGGAAGCCACATCCCTAGTAAAAGGCGGACAGCACTACATCAAGGGAGCACATTGTGGGACAAAAAATTCTGAACAGTAGCCTTGAGCCCCAGATCTTCCCTCTGACATAACCTATCCAAATGAGAAGGAACCAGAAAAAAATTCTGGTAATATGACAAAACAAGGTCCTTTAACATCCCCAAAAAACCACACTGCTCACCAGTAATGGATCCAAACCCAGAAGAAATCCCTGAATTGCCAGTAAAAGAATTCAGAAGATTGATTATTAAGCTAATCAAAGAGCCACCAGAGGAAGGTGAAGTCTAACTTAAAGAAATCAAAAAATGTAAGATATGAGAGGAAAAATCTTCAGTGAAATAGATAGCATACGTTAAAAACAATAAAAACTTCAGGAAATAAAGGGCACACTTAGAGAAATGCAGAATATACTGGAAAGTCTCAGCAATAGAATCAAATAAGCAGAAGAAAGAATTTCAGAGATCAAAGACAAGGTTTTCAAAAGAACCCAATCAAACAAAGACAATTTTTTTAAAAATTAACAAAGCTTCCAGTAATTTTGGGATTCTGTTAAATGACCAAACATAAGAATAATTGAGGTTCTGGAGGAAGAAGAGAAATCTAAAATTTGAAAAACATATTTGAAGGAATAATCAATAAAACTTCCCAGGCCTTGCTAGAGATCTAGACATCCAAATACATGTAGCTCAAAGAACACCTGGGAAATTTATCACAAAAAGATCATCACCTAGGCACATAGTCATCAGGTTATCTAAAGTCAAGACAAAGGAAAGAATATTAAGAGCCGTGAGGCAAAAGCACCAGGTAAATGTAAATAATATATTAAATATATTTAATAAATAAATACATATAATTAATATATAATTATATGTTAAATCAATTAAATATATATTTACTGGTACATATTTATTAATAAGTATATAAATAAATCAATATTTCTTTATTTATCTCAGACCACAGCGGAATAAAATTGGAAATCAACTCCAAAAGGAACCTTCAAAATCATGCAAATACATGAAAATTAAATAACCTGCTGATAATGATCATTGCATCAACAAGGAAATCAAGATGGAAATTGAAAAATTCTTTGAACTGAATGATAATAGTGACAAAGCCTATCAAAAACTCTGGGATACAGCAATGGCAGTGATAAGAGAAAGTTCATAGCCTTAAATTGCCTACATCAAAAAGTCTGGAAGAGCACAAATGGACAATCTAAGGTCACACCACAAGGAACTACAGAAACAAGAAAAAACCAAACCCAGCAGAAAAAAAAGAAATAACCAATATTGGAGCAGAACTAAATAAAATTGGAACAAAAAATACAAAAGACAAATGAAACAAAAAGCTTTTTTTTGAAAGGATATATAAAACTGCTAGATCATTAGCAAGATTAACCAAGAAGAAAGACTATCCAAATAAGCTCAATTAGAAACAAAATGGGAGATATTACAACCAACAGCACAAAAATACAAAAGATTATTCAAGGCTACTATGAAAACCTTTACATGCATAAACTAGAAAACCTAGAGGAGATGGATAAATTCCTGGAAATACACAATCCTCCTAGCTTAAATTGGGAAGAATTAGGAACCCTGAACAGACAATAACAAGCAGTGAGATTGACATGGTAATACAAAAATTGCCAACAAAACATAGCCCAGGACCAGATGGATACACAGCTGAGTTCTACCAGACATTCAAAGAAGAATTGGTAGCAATCCTATTGACGCTATTCCACAAAATAGAGAAAGTGGAAATCATTCTATGAAGCCAGCATCTCCCTAATACCAACAGCAGGAAAACACATAATGAAAAGAGAAAAATACAGACCAAAATATCTGATGAACATATATGCAAAAATCCTCAACAAAATGCTAGCTAACCAAATCCAAGAGCATTTTAAAAAGATAATACATCATGATCAAGTGGATTTCACAACAGTGATGGAGACATGGTTTAACATATGCAAGTCAATAAATGTGATACATCACATAAACAAAATTTCTTTTAAAAAAATCACACAATCAACTAAACAGACAAAGAGAAAGCATTTGATAGAATCCAGCATCCCTTTAAGATTAAAACCCTCAGCAAAATCAGCATACAAGGGACATACCTTAAAGTAATGAAAGCCATTTATGACAAACCCACAACCAACATAATACTGAACAGAGAAAATTTGAAAGCATTACCTCTGAGAAATGGAACAAGACAAGGATGTCCACTCTTACCACTTCTAGTCAACATAGTACTGGAAATACTAGCCAGAGCTATCAGACAAGAGAAAATAATAAAGAGCATCCAAACCACTAAAGAGGAAGTCAAACAGTCACTGTGTACTGATGATATGATCATATACCTTAGAAAACACAAAAGAAGCCCCTCCACAAAGATTCTAGAACTGTTAAATGAATTCAGCAAAGTTTTAGAATAAAAATTTGTGTACACAAATCAGTAGCTCTGCTACACATCAACAGCAACCAAGCTGACAATCAAATCAAGAACACAATCTCTTTTACAATAGCTGCAAAAAATAAAATAAAATAAAATAAAATAAAATAAAATAAAATAGCTAGGAATATACCTAACCAAGGAGGTGAAAGACCTCTATAAGGAAAACTACAAAACACTGCTGAAAGAAATCATACTTGACACAAACAAATGGAAACACACCCCAGCTCACAGATGGATACAATCAATATTGTCAAAATGAACATACTGCCAAAAGCAATCTACAAATTCAATGCAATTTCCATCAAAATACAACCATCATTCTTCACAGAACTAGAAAAAACAATTCTAAAATTCATATGGAATGAAAAAAGAACCCACATAGCCAAAACTAAGCAAAAGGAACAAATCTGGAGGCATCACATTACCTGACTTGAAACTATACTATAAGCCCATAGTCACCAAAACAACATGGCACTGGCATGAAAATAGATACATAAACCAATGGAACAGAATAGAAACCCAGAAATAAAGCTAAATACTTATAGCCAACTGATCTTTGATAAAGCAAACAAAAACATAAAGTGGGGAAAGGACACCCTATTCAACAAATGATGCTGGGATCATCGGCAAGCCACATTTAGGAGAATGAAACTGGATCCTCATCTCTCATCTTATACAAAAATCAACTCAAGCTAGATCAAGGACTTAAATGTAAGACCTGAAACCTTAACAGTTCTAGAAGAAAACATCAGAAAAACCGTTCTAGACATTGGCTTAGGCAAAGACTTCATGAACAAGAAACCAAAAGCAAATGCAACAAAAACAAAGATAAATAGGTGAAACTTAATTAAACTAAAGAGCTTCTGCACAGCAAAAGGAACATTCAGCAGCATACACAGACAACCCACAGAGTGGAAGAAAATCTTCACAATCTGTACATCTGACAAAGGACTAATATCCAGAATCTACAAGGAATTCAAACAAATTAATAAGAATAAACAAGCAATCCCATCAAAAAGTGAAAATAGACAATTCTCAAAAAAAGATATACAAATGGCCAACAAACATATGAAAAAATGCTTGACATCACTAATAATTAGGGAAATGCATATCAAAACCACAATGCAATTCCACCTTACTCCTGCAAGTATGGCCATAATAAAAAAAATAATAGATGTTGGTGTGGATGTGGTGAAAAGGGAACACTTCTACAATGCTGGTCAGAATGTAAACTAGTACAACCACTATGAAAAACAGTGAGGGGATTCCTTAAAGAACTAACAGGAGAGCTACCATTTGATTCAGCAATCAAACTACTGGGTATCTACCCAGAGGAAAAGGTCATTATATGAAAAAGATACTTGGACATGCATGTTTATGGAAGCACAATTTGCAATTGCAAAAATATGGAACCAGCCCAAATGCCCATCCATCAACCAGTGGATAAAGAAATTACTACTCAGTCATAAAAGGAACAAATTAATGGCATTTGCAGCAACCTGGATGGAACTGGAGACTATTATTCTAGGTGAAGTAACTCAGGAATGGGAAACCAAACATCATATGTTCTCACTCATAAGTGGGAAGTAAGTTATGAGAATTCAAAGGCATAAGAATGATACAATGAACTTTGGGGAATGAGGGGAAAGGGTTGGAAGGGGATGAGAGACAAAAGACTACAAATTGGGTTCAGTGTATACTGCTTGGGTGATAGGTGCACCAAAATCTCACAAATCACCACTAAAGAACTTACTCATGTAACCAAATGCCACCTATTTCCCAAAAGACTATAAAATAAAAAATTTTTAAAAAACTTGATAAAAAAGAAATGAGCAAGATTGACTTGTGTAGTAAATTATACATAACATAAAATTTTCTTTTTAATCATTTTCAAGTATATTGTTCAGTGATGTTAAGTGCATTCAAGTTGTTGTGCTATCAATACCACCATCCATTTCGAGAACTCTTTCGTTTTTCCAAACTGAAACTCTCTACCCATAAAATAATGACTCCACATATGTCCCATCCCTGATCATTTTGCAAACATCATTCAACTTTCTATCTTTAGAAATTTGACTAATCTGGGTACCTCAAATAATTAGAATCATACAGTATTTGTCCTTTTCTTATTAGCTTATTTCATTCAGCATAATATGTTTTCAGTGTTTACCCAAGTTGAAGCATGTCTCAGAATTTCCTTTATTTTTTAAGACATTATTTCATACCATATTTTGTTCATCGATTCATCTTTCAATGGACATTTCCATTGTTTCCACCTTTTTGGCTATTGTGAATATCATTGTTGTGAACATTAGTTTATTAAGATTTGTTTACATACTTGATTTAAATTCTTTTGGTTGTATATGCACAAGTGGAATTGCTGAATTGTATAAGTGTCTGTTTAATTTTTGGAGAAACAGATTGGGTTATTGAATATTATAATATTTTTGAATATTATAAAAGCTTCATGAAAACTATTTAATGTTTAATGAAACATAAATAGTTAATGTGTTAGAATAGATACAAGTGGAAGCTAAAATTTTGTTTCATAAAAGGGCCTTTTAAATCAGTGGGGAAAGATATGTTAGTCAATAAATAGTGTCAGAACATAAATTATTTTTGTAACAAAGAAGGACTTCTATTTCATCATTCAGATTGAAATAAATGCCAGTTTAAGAAAATGTTTTAATGAGACATTTGGCACCTTTTGATAATGTTACACAAACACACAAGTGAACTTTAAAATAATCTATGAGGAAATTCCTTTCTAGGAATATGAGGTACATATTATCAATGTTCACTAATATCTGAGTGTAGTCTTCTGTTTACACAGTTTGGTTGCACTTCCTTAATCTCTTGAATTTAGGTGAGAACACAAAAATTATTTCAACAAGCATATGTGAATAGAAACAATTATAAAGGCAAAACCCTCCTTTTACCACTATGGTTGGTGATATTGTAAATGGTGGAAACTCGTTCTGCCTGGGATTTAGAATTGACATGTGTATTAAGTAATAAATGACACTTTGTCGTTTGACCCAATGAAATTCGGAGTTTAGCACTTTATTATCACCTGGTCCATGCTGACTAATAACCACTTGACATGTAACAGGAACAATCAAGAAACAGTGCTGATCAATTTAATGTTTACAATTAAATCATTTTTCACATGTATAGTCATAAAGAAATCATAATAACTAATACAAACAGAATAAAGCATGTTTCCTGCATTTTTGCTAAAAATAAACAGCTTTCATTATTCAATAAGAAAAAAATAGAAACTTGAACAAACGGCAAAGTTTATATAAAAAGTTACATAAATGACCAATTGGCATGTATCAATATTTAATGTCATTAACAATTCAAAAAATCAACTTTGGGGTAACTATGGAAGTCTATACTTTACTAAAAAGATGGACAAAGAATAAGGAGTTTTCTGGAAAAATACCAGAGTATTCATCTACTGTTGATGCAGTCTTATAGTGGAACATGTGAATATATCTGTCAAATTTTATGGTGTCCTTTCCTTGACAAACCAAATTTACATCTAAGAATAAATGTTATCGCGCTAGTCACAAAAATACAGAGAGGCACATGCTCATCAGGTGGGCTTTGACAAAGTAATGGTATAGGGATAGGACAGAGTGATGTATCATCATCAGACTACATAAAGCCTCATATCTATGCCAATATGGAAAAATCTCCAAGAAACATTTTTAAGAAGAAGAAATTCTCATAATTTGGTGGCCTACATAGATAGCATCCACTCTCTCAAAAATAGTGAGGTATTTTCTAAAATTAAATGCATAGCTGAGCTTATGAGAAATAAAGGAAATTCTTAGTGACCGGAAAAAAATAAGGGACCTGAAAACCAAATAAGCTAGTGACTTGACACCTTGGATAATGGGAATATGGTGAAGGGGAATATCAAAAATCTAAGACCTCCTGTTACAATTTTGTCATTGGGATGGGAGATGGGTTTTGTACCCATATGAAGTGGAGAACCAACACACGTTCCATCGTACAATGTTGACTCTCATAAAGTATTATATTTCCAGTAAAGAGTGAAAAGAGTGAACCATGGAGGAAAAAAAAATCAACCATTAGACACATGAAGGGAACAAAGAATCTCCTCTCTGATTCTGAATGTGAGAAGAACAAATTTTCAACTGGGAATTTATAATACATTTAAGCCACGTATGAGTCTTGTAATTCAGTTTGTATGACACACACAGTTTGTTCTCTGACTAGTGTTATTTGGAGAAAATCCTACAAGACACATAACTTTAAAAGCCCTTGAAAATAGAAATTTAAGACCATACTTGCAAATTACTCATGAGTCAAACATAATAAAATTATTAAAATATTTTAAATTAAATAAAGAAATTAATGCACATAAACACGTGTGTAATGTCACTAAAAATATGCCAAGGCAAAATTTAGAGATTCATATTTCTACTAGCAAATAAGAAATAATTATGCATCCAACTACAGAAGATAGAAAGAGAACAACAGCAAAACTCAAGGAAAATAGAAGTATATCATAATGTTAAGAGAAAAAATAAAGAAAAATAAAATAAACAATAAGGAGATGAAAAAAGACCCAAAGCTGATGCTTTGAACAGACTAACAAAATAAGAAATTAAAAAAGAAACCTTTGTTAAAATGCATTAAAATATTAAAAATATGAGAAGCCAATAATTCTGTGAGGTTAAATGTTTTAGAAATAGACACACTACTATGCATAGCCCACATGTTGGTAAATAAAGTGGATAAGTTTCTAAAATGAATGAAGCATATCCAGACTTTCTCAGAAAGAGTGAAAAAGTATAAATATTTAACAAATAATACATTATATAGGCTGGGGGTGGCGGCTCACACCTGTAATCCCAACACTTCGGAGGCCGAGACTGGTGGAGAGTTTGAGCCCAAGAGTCCGAGGACAGCCTGGGCAACATAGCAAAAACACGTCTCTACAAACAATACAAAAAAAAGTCAGGCATGGTGGCACGCACCTGTAGTCCCAGCTACTCTAAAGGCTGAGTTGGGAGGACCACTTGAGCTAGGGAGGTCAGGACTGCAATGATCCACAAGTGTACCACTGTACTCCAGTCTGGGTGAGAGTCAGACTGTGTCTCAACTAAATAAATAAACAAGTCAAAATCAACTTCCTCTCCCTTTCTCTCTCTATAAAACAAACTATATAGCTTGAACATTTTAAGAAGAAAGCTTTACCAAACTATGTAAGAGGAAAAAATCTAATATTATTTAAATTATATCAGAAAATAAAAAGATACTGCACAAATCAGCTTTGATGCCAGTATAACCTTGATACCAAAACCAGAAACAAGAAACTTAGATCTTGAAAACATAAGATGAAATCTACTTATGGACATAAACTAAAAATTTCTAAATAAGATATTTGTTAACTTAATTCAGAGAATTTATGAATGTTTTCATTTTAGAAAAAGTTTTAATGTAAATCATAACACTAACAAGTTATTTTACATATATAATGTTTGTTTGTAAGACTTCTTAAAATGTTTGTGTAAACACATTAAAAAATATAAATAATTAGAAAATAGGCAATCTTTTATTAATATATCACTGTTTTATTAATATGCCAGCAAAACATTTAACTTAATTTTTATGTAGTATATTTAAGGAATAAGACAGAAATATTTACTACCTCAATACATATTCAACATTAACCTGGATATCCTAAGCAGATTAGTGAGACAAGACAAAGAAGAAAAACGGCCTAATTTTTTTTTTTTTTTTTTGAGACGGAGTCTTGCTCTGTCACCCAGGCTGGAGTGCAGTGGCTCAATCTCGGCTCACTGCAAGCTCCGCCTCCCAGGTTCATGCTACTCTCCTGCCTCAGCCTCCCGAGTAGCTGGGACTACAGGCTCCCGCCACTATGCTCAGCTAATTTTTTTTTGTATTTTTAGTAGAGACGGGGTTTCACCGTGTTAGCTAGGATGGTCTCGATCTCCTGACCTCATGATCCGCCTGTCTCAGACTCCCAAAGCCTAATTTTTTTGTTGTTGTTGTTATTTTTCCATCCCTCACCAGGACAGCCTCACATTTTCAAAAGTAAGACAAAAACTGTCATTGTTTTTAGATGGTCTAAATGTCTACACACGAAAACAAAAAGAATATGTGGGGCAGGCACAGTGGCTCACACCTGTAATCCCAGCACTTTGGGAGACTGAGCCGGGAGGATCACCTGAGGTCAGGAGTTCGAGACCAGCCTGGCCAACATGGTGAAACATCATCTCTACTAAAAATACAAAAATTAGCCAGGTGTGGTGGCACGCAGGCACCTGTAATCCCATGTACTCAGGAGGAAGAGGCAGGAGAATCGCTTGAACCCAGGAGGCGGACGTTGCAGTGGGCCGAGATTGCACCACTGCATTCCAGCCTGGGCAACATAGCAAGACTCAAACAAATAAATAAAATAAAATAAAATAAAATAGGATGGATTAGCTATTTAAATGTATAAGGGAAGAAAATTATACTTGTGAAAAAAAAGTAAAATTAAATTTCTATATTATTGTTTTATAACAATACATGAATCTGATATATTACATTTTACAATCAGTTTGTCAATTTTTAGAAAAGATCCCTGCTTGGATTTTAATTGAGATTACATTGAATGAAGAGATAATTTCCATGGTATTGAATTTTTTTTTTAATAATGAACCTTCAATTTGAAGACCATAATATATCTTTCATGTCAACATCTTGTACTTATGTTTTATACATTTCAGTGAAGTGTTTTAGATATTTTAGGCTTTTATGAGATTGTCAGTGATTTTTAATTATGTTTAAGCTGTTTGTTTCCAATATAAAGAAATAAAATTGATTTTAATATTTTAATCCTGTCTCAGTTTTGAAAGATTCACTTTTTAATTCTGACAGTCTATTATTATTTTCTACATAGCTAAATATGTGTCCATGAATAATGAAATTTTATTTATCCCTTATAAATTCTTAGATCTTTATTTCTCTTTTGCACTTGGTTTCGTTGGTCAAGACTTTGAGTAAAATATAAAATTAGGATGACAAACTCACTTCAGTTTACCAGGCACTTTCCAAGTTTTATCACTGAGAGCCCCATGTACTGAAAAACATTTCAGTCTCTATAAAACTGAAAACCTTAATCACTCTGTAAGAGATAAGTGGATAATAGGCATTTATGTCTGTTTTTTGTTCTCATAGAGAAAAATTTTTAACATTTTACTATCAAACATGATCTGTGGTTTTGGTAGAAACTTTAATCTACTAAAGATTTCCTCTTCTATTCATAATTACATTTTTTAAATCGTAAATGATGTTAGATATCATCAAAGAATTTTTCTGCACTCTTTGATATAACCAAATAATTCATATTTTTTTCTATTAATTCAGTACTTTGATCAGTTTTTGAATGTGAAGCCAATCTGGCTTTCCTGCCATAAAACTTCTGTGTCATATTATTCTTTATAATTATCACCAGATTCCAATTTGCTAGTAATTTGTTAAAAAGTTTGCATCTATATACATAATAGATTGGTGTACGATATTTTTTTGCATTAACCATCTTTGCAAGTTTTGATATATACATGATGCTGACTGCATAAAACAATGTGTGATATATTTTCTCTTTTTCTGATATCTGACAACATTTATGTTTGAGTGATTTTGTTTTTACCTTTTTACATATTTGATTGAATTGATCAGATCCACATCGACTATAGTTTGCTTCAGGAGAAAGTATTCATTTGCAAATAAAATATTTTTAGTCAATATGGAGCTTTTTAAATTTCATATGTTCATTTTGGTAACTGTTGTTTTTCAACCACTCTGACTAATATATAATATCACATCCATTGGCTCGACTCTTTTTTTTGTAATATACTCTTAAGATGTTTTGATATTTACAAGTTATGCAGTAATACATTCCTGAATTTGTGTGTATTCATCGTGTATTCTTTTTTCTGATCAGTTTTGCAACAGTATTACCACTTTTATTACTCTAGACTCCAAAAAACACATTAGACATGGCTGATTATCTCTGTTGTATGTTTGCTTGCCAGTTTATTGTTTTCAGTTTCTATTTCTTCTTTCTTCTTTGGATTTAGTTATATGTTCTTTTACTAATGTCATAAGGTGAATGCTTAATGTTTTAAGACAGATCATTGTATTTTTGACTTTGTGGTTTTCTATGTAAATGAATTTAAGACTGCAAAACTTCCTCTATGCACGTATTTTAGCTGTGTCTCACCAATTTTAAGATGTAGGATTTCCATTTTATTCAGTTCACAATACTTTATATTATTATGATTTATTCTTTGATACATAATACAACAGAGTATTTCCGATTTTCCAAAAGAATTAAGAGATTTTCCAGTTATCCTTTTGTAATTGATTACTAGCTTATTTTTATTGTAATAAGTAGAAGAATGGACTGTATATGATACCAATCTTACAAAATTTGCTGAGAAATGTTTTCAGCCCAGCAGATGGTTAAATGTGATAAAAGTTCTATAACCACTGGATAATAACATGTACTTTGCAGCTGTTGGGCAAAATAATATTATGTATATCAGTATCTTTTCATTAAAGTCAAATCTTCCACATTCCAACAGATGTTTTTTGTGTTTTCTTCCTATTAGACACCCAGTCAGCTATGTTAAATCTCTCACTATGGATATTTGTCTAAATTATCTTGTTTCTGTTAAATCTTGCTATGTATTTTAAAATTTAACTTCGTAGCTCTTTGTTGCCTTCAAATAGACTGTATGTAGTTTTTTATTTTTATTTTTTCTAATTGTTCTCAGCAGAAAAGTTGTTTTGGAATAGCACACACTCCCATTGTCATGAGAGAAGTCCACTTAGTAGTATTTATACCTCTTTCATTTTTGCCTTAAAAATATTTTGAAAACCATTTTGTAATTATTTTACCTTGATATTGTAAAAAATAATTTTTACAACAAAATTTTCTGGGAAAACTCAGAGTTCTTATTTTCTATATTTATTTATCTCATCATTTTTAACTTTGGGGTCATAAATAACTACTCTGTATATTTTTGTTAAAAATAAAGTTAATCATAACATCTGCAAAAATAAAGGCAGTTTTAATACTGCCCTTCTAATATTCTAATATCTAATGCTTTCTTATTACAAATGATATCTCTCAGAGCATTCTTAAATAGTAGATATGAATTGTAATTCTTACCTTCTCTTGACTTTAATGAGGATACTTCAAGTATTTTATCATGATGATTAACAGATTATTTATTATTATTATTTTTCTAGTCCTAGTTGAGAAACTCTTATTTTTAAAAATCATTTGTTAGTATTGTAATACCTTTTCTATGCCATTCAAAAAATAATGTATTCTCCTCATCAGATTTTATAAGTTCAATGAATTATATCTATGTTTGAAATCATATTAAATCTATTTGTAATGCAGTATTCAACTTTAATTGGGAGTCTAAGGAAGATGATGGAGACAAGACATGGCTAACATGCAGCTTCCACTTGGATGGACAGAACCTGCTGAATCACACACACTGTGAACTTTTGCTCCAAGAACAACATCAGAAACATACAGGAAAACTGAAAGAATTCACAAATCCTTTGAAAGAAGCAGCATGCCACTGCAAATTCTGCAAGATGCAAAAAACTGAGTTTCCAAAGTGTGAGAAGGGGGAAACCTGCCTCCAAACACAAATGCCTATTGGTGAATTCAAAAATCCAGATCATGGGAGAAGAATTTTACCTTAGCTAGAGCTGAAATGGATTTAGAGAGCTGTGCAAAATATAAAAGTAGAAACAACAGTGGTGGAAAGAGCCTTATAAGCACTCAGAGTTTCCAGCTCAAGCCCAGGGAAGCCATTCCTGACTATATCTCACAGGGGCCCTCAGGGAAGACAGCCAGAGGAATTGGGGAGTGGTCACGGGTGAAAAAAGCTTCCAATTGAATTTTGTAATAATTTAAACTGTGCACAAATTTTCTTGAGCAGAATCCAAAGAGTGAACTGTAACTGCTACAGATACCAGCACAGGAGTCACCATGTTTGCTTTCTCAGTGGAGAAGCTCAAGGCCTGGATCAAGTTCTAAGTGGGCACTGCAGGAGCAAGACCAGCCTTGCCAACCTCATGGGAGCTGTGTGAGGCCTTTACTACTGGTGATCTCCCACTTTTCTGGCAAACTATATGGCACAGCAGAGGCAGCCATAGTCCCCTCTGGAACATAACTCCATTGGCCTGAAATGCCTTCCATTCCCTACTGTGGCCACAGCAGCCCCTGCCCAAGGAGTGTCTGAGAACAGACCTGCTTAATCCTGCCTCCACCTTATGGCATTTATCTACCCACCCTTATAGCTAAACACAAAAGATATAAACTGTTGGAAGCTTTGTGGCCCCACCCATCACCTAAGAAACCAGAATTACTACTCTGGCCAATGTTGGGCAAGCTCATATACCCCAACTACTACCTCAGCTAATGCTCTCTTGAAAGTACCACCTCCTGGCTGGAGTCCAACGAACTCAGGCCATTTCAGCAACTCATGACAGAATCACACTGCTCCCAAGAAGGAGAAAACAACAGCTAATTCCATTGCCTACAAAATCCTGGCTAACTAGAGCTCCTGAGTGTCTACCTGACAACTTCACTGCTAGCATAACCAGCATTCAAGAAAGCCAGCACACTAAACCAAAGACTCTAACAGTCTACTTCACTTCCCTGCCACCTCTACCAGAGCAGTTGCTGGTATCCACGGCTGGGAGACCTGACAACAGATCCCATCACAGGACTCTGCAGACATTCCCCAGCACAAGCCTGGAGACTGATAGCCCTGCTGGCTGGTCAGACCTGGAAGAGATATAACAATCACTGCAGCTCAGCTTCCAGCAAGCCCCATCCCGAGGGGTAAAGGGGAGAGCACCACATCAGGAAATCAACCCAAGAGACAAAAGAATCTGAACAGCAGGCCTTGACTTGCAGATATTTCCACTGTAATAGCCTTCCAAAATGAGAAGAAACCACAAAAGCAATTCTGATAATATGACAAAACAAGGTTCTATAACACCCACAAAAGATCACAGCAGCTCCCCAGCAATGGATCCAAACCCAGAAGAAATCTCTGAATTTCCAGATAAATAATTCAGAAGGTTGATCACTAAGCCTACTCAAAGACAAAACAGAATGGTGATAACCAACTTAAACAAATTAAAAAACATACACGATATGCATGAAAAATTCTCCAGAGAATTAGATATCATTAAAAAACTCACAACTTCTGGTAATGAAAGACACATTTAGGGAAATATAAAATGCAGTAGAAAAGTTTCAACAGTAGACTAGAACAAGTAGAATAAAGAACTTCAGAGCTCAAAGACAAGGCTTTTGAATTAACATAATTAGGCAAAGACAAAGAAAAAAGAATGTTTTTAAAATAAGCAAAGCCTTCAAGAAATTTGGAATTATATTTAATGGCTGAACCTAAGAATAACCGGTGTTCCTAAAGAAGAAGGGAAATCTAAAAGCTTGGAAAATGTATTTGAGGGAATAATTGAGGGAAACTTTCTGGCCTTGCTAGAGATCTAGACATCCAAATACAAGAAGCTTAAATTACACCTGAGAAATTTATTGACAAAAATCATCACCTAGGCACATAGCCATCAGGTTATCTAAAGTCAAGACAAGAAAAGAATTCTAAGAGTTGTGATACAAAAACATCAGATAACCTATAAAGGAAAATTTATAAGATTAACAGTAGATTTTTCAGCAGAGTCCTTACAAGCAAGAAGAAATTAGGGTCCCATCTTTAGCTTCTTGAAACAAAATAATTGTCAGCCAAGATCTTTGTATCCAGCAAAACCAAGTTTCACAAATGAAAAAAAAAAAAAGATAACATCTTTTTCAGAAATATGCTGAGAGAATTCAACAAAACTAAGCCAGCACTACAGGAAATGCTAAAAAGACTCCTAAATCTTGAAACAAAACCTTGAAATACACCAAAATAGAACCTCAATAAAGCATAAATTTTACAGGACCTATAAAACAAGGACACACTTTTTTTGGAGAAAAAGGTATTTAAGCAACACCTAACATAACGAATAGAATAGCACCTCACATCTCAATACTACTAATGTTGAATTTAAATAGCCTAAATGCTCCATTTAAAATATACCAAACGGGAGAATGCATAAAAATCCACTAACGAAGTATCTGCTGTTTTCAAGAGGCTCACCTAACACATAAGGACTCACATAAACTTAAGGTAAACAGGTTGAAAAAGATATTTTATGAAAATTGAAATGCAAGCAGGAATAGCTATTCTTATATCAGACAAAACAGACTTTAAAACAACAACAGGAAAAAAAGATACACAGTGACATTATATAATGATAAAAAGACTAGTCCAACAAGAAAATATAACAATTCTAAATGTATACGCACATAACACTGAAGCTCTCAAATTTATAAAACAATTACTATTAGATCTAAGAAATGAGATAGATGGCAACATAATAATAGTGGAGAACTTCAACACTTCACTGAAAGCACTGGACGGGTCTCAAGAGAGAAAGTCAACATGGAAACAATGGACTTAAACTATAGCCTAGAACAAATCAACTTAACAGATATTTACAGAACATTCTACCCAACAACTACAAAATATACATACTTTTCTTCAGCACATGGAACATTCTCCAAGATAGACCATATGATAGGTCACAAAACAAGTCTTGATAAATTTAAGAAAATCACAATTATACCAAGTATCCTCTCAGACCACAGTGTAATAAAACTGGAAATTAACTCCTAAAGGAACCCTCAAAACTATACAAACACATGGAAATTAAATAACATACTCTTAAATGATCTTTGTATCAACAATGAAATCAAAATAAAATTAAAAAATTCTTTTAGCTTAACGATAATTGTGACAAAACCTATCACAATCATAGCATTAAAAGCTTACATCAAAAAAGTCAGAAAGAGCTCAATTAGACCATTTAAGGTCACACCTCAAGGAACTAGAGAAACAAGAATAAACCAACCCAAACCCTGTAGAAGAAAAGAAATAACAATATCAGAGCAGAAGTAAAGGAAATTGAAACAAAAATATACAAAAGGTAAATGAAACAGAAAAGCTGGTTCTTTGAAAAGATAAACAAAATTAATAGATATTAGTGAAATTAACCAAGAAAAAAAGAGAGATCCAAATAAGCTCAGTTAGAAATGAAATAAGAGATATTACAACCGATTTCACAGAAATACAAAAGATAAAAAAATACTATGAACACTTTTACGCATACAAACTATAAAATCTAGAAAAGATGAATAAATTCCTGGAAATATACAACTCTCCTAGATTAAATCAGCAAGAATTTGAAATCCTGAACAGACCAATAACAAGTAGTGAGATTAAAAGAGTAATAAAACAATTGCCAACAAAAAAAAAGTCCAGAACCAGATGGATTTACAGCTGAATTCTATCAGACATTCAAGGACGTGCCAATCTTACTGAAACTTTATCAAAAGATAAAGAGGGATTCCTCCCTAAATCATTCTGTGAAGCCAGTACCACCCTAATAACCAAACCAAGAAATGACATAATAAAAAAAGAAAACTACTGACCAATATTCCTGATGAACATGATGCAAAAATCCTCAACAAAATACTAGCTAACTGAAACCAAGAAAATATCAAAAATATAATACACCATGATCAAGTGGGTTTTATACCAGGGATGCAAGGATAGTTTAACATACACAAGTCAATAATTGTGATACATCACATAAACAGAATTAAAAACAAAAATTATATGATCATCACAATAGACACAGAAAAAGCATTTGACAAAATCCAGCATCCCTTCATAATTAAAACCCCCAGCAAAATTGGCATGGAAGGGACATACCTCAAGGAAGTAAAAGCCATCTATGACAAACCCACAGCCAACATTATATTGAATAGAGAAAAGTTGAAAGTATTCCCCCTTGAGAGACAGGACTAGCTGGATTTCCTAGGCTGACTAAGAATCCCTAAGCCTAGCTGGGAAGGTGACTGCTTCCACCTTTAAACACGGGGCTTGCAATGTAGCTCACACCTGATCAATCAGATTGCTCAATAAATGCTAATTAGGCAAAAATAGGAGGTAAAGAAATAGCCAATCATCTAACGCCTGAGAGCACAGTGGGAGGGACGATGATCAGGATATAAACCCATGCATTCGAGCCTGCAACGGCTACCCTCTTTGGGTCCCCTCCCTTTGTATGGGATCTCTGTTTTCACTCTATTTCACTCTTTTGCAACTGCACTCTTCTGGTCCGTGTTTGTTATGGCTCGAGCTGAGCTTTCCCTCGCTGTCCGCCAGTGCTGTTTGCCGCCGTCACAGACCAGCCACTGACTTCCATCCCTCCGGATCAGGCAGGGTGTCCACTGTGCTCCTGATCCAGTGAGGCACCCATTGCTGCTCCTGATCGGGCTAAAGGCTTGCCATTCTTCCTGCACGGCTAAGTGCCTGGGTTCATCCTAATCGAGCTGAACATTAGTCACTGGGTTCCACAGTTCTCTTCCGTGACCAGGGCTTCTAATAGAGCTATAACACTCACAGCATGGCCCAAGATTCCATTCCTTGGAATCCCTGAGGCCAAGAACCCCAGGTCAGAGAACACGAGGCTTGCCACCATCTTAGAAGTGGCCCACCGCCATTTTGGAAGCGGCCCACCATCTTGGAAGCGGCCCACCATCTTGAGAGCTCTGGGAGCAAGGACCCCCTGGTAACACCCTGAAAACTGAAAGAAGACAAAGATGTCCACTTTCACCACTTCTAGTCAACATAGAACTGGAATTCCTAGCCAGAGCAGAGAAGAGAAAGAAATAAAGTAAATTTATTTAAATCAGTAAAGATTTAAATAAAGAAATTTAAAGTAAATAAAGAAATTTAAAGTAAAGAAATAAAGTAAATTTATCTAAATCAGTAAAGAAGAATTCAAACTGTGGCTGATTGCCAAGGATATAATTGTATACTCAGAAAACCCTAAAGACTCATCCAAAAAGCTTCTAGACCTGATAAACAAATTCAGCAAAGTTTCAAGAAACAAAATCAATCTTCACAAATCAATAGCACTGCTATTCACCAACAAGGACCAAGCTTAGAATTAAATCAAAAACTCAATCTCTTTCACAACAGCTGATACACCTAACCAAGGAGGTGAAATATCTCTACAAGAAAAATCACAAAATACTGCTGAAAGAAATCATTAGCTACACAAACAAATGGAAACACATCCCATTCCCATAGATGGATAGAATCAATATTGTGAAAATGACCATATTACCAGAAGCAATCTAGAGATTCAATGCATTCTGGTACATCTCAATTATCTTCTTTAGATGTTTAATAATATTCTTAGCATTTTAATGCTATAAATACATATATAATTTTTATTTTATTTATTTCACTTTTATTTTTCTTTATTTTGGCTTGGTTTACAAATAAAAACTGTAAATTATATTCATCAACTGCAGAGTTTTTGAAGCATTTTTGCACCCTACTTCATTATGTTGCTTCAGTATTTTCCATCACTATCAATTTTGAGATTTTTTTCTTTATGAAAAGTGGCATTTTCACAAAAATAAAGATGATTGTTGGCTAAATTACACAAATTAAGAACTTGTTATTTTCTCAGTTATACCTAAAATCTCTTACAGTAGGAAAGTATAATATAGAATTGAATTACTTTAAAGTTTAGGCTGATCAAAAGATGAAAACCTCAGGTGTATGGAGTGGCATTGTTCTACGGAAGAGTAAAGTTTTGTACTAATATTTAGTAATAAATAAATCTGCCGGGCATGGTGGCTCAACGCCTGTAATCCCAGCACTTTGGGAGGCCGGGGCGGGTCAATCACCTGAGATCAGGAGTTCAAGGCGAGCTTGACCAACATGGTGAAACCCGGTCTCTACTAAAAATACAAAAATTAGCTGGGCATGGTGGTGGGTGCCTGTAATCTCAGCAACTGGGGAAGCTGAGGTAGGAAAATCACTTGAACCTGGGAGGTGCAGGTTGCAATGAGCCGAGATCCCGCCATTGCACTTTAGCCTGGGCAACAGAGAGAGACTCCATCTCAAAATTAATTAATTAATTAATTAATCCACTAGGTAATGTTGGGAGAGAATATTCAACACAATATATCATTTTGCTACACAAACATCATTCTGATTCTGTTTTCATCAATGCATGTATTTTAAGAAAATGAAATTAAGAAAAATATTTTGTTAAACTGTCCAAAGTTAAATAATGCTTTGTTTGATTACCTTGGATAACATGCATTGTTAATCCAAGAGGACAATAGAAATTCTAAAATTCTTTAGAAAAATTATGTTTGAAATTAAGATCACTTGAAAATCTTGATAATGAAATATACATGTTTTGCTAAAATTTAATGTTTCTGACCAAAGCAATGTAATTTAGAATGTTTCAAAAATAAAATTCTTTACATACAAATTATTTTTATAAATGTGCTTGTAATAATAAATAAAATTAAAACTTGATAAGATTTAAAGTGCTTGGTTTCTCTATGAATAATTTAGAAAAATATATTTGTAGGCAATTTGTCTGTCACATCAACAAATATTTATTTGCTATATATTTTTGAAAATTGTCTTCATGCTATTTCACATGTGTGTATTACATACAATCATAAAAAATACAATTAAGTCGTTAGGAAAAGAATGTTCAAAAAAGCATCACAATAACTTGAATTTGAATTTTAAACATGTTGATTTAAATAACCAAATTTGAATTTGTATTTATACAGTATAGATTTTAAGCAGGTTTCTAAGTATGTGACATCCCAATGTTTCCCATTTAAAAGTCTTGCAAAAGATGTATTCTTGATTTTTAATTATTGTATTCACTTTTGTATCCTACTCTTGATTTGGTAGCATAAAAATAATAAAAATTATTTCATCAAGAACAACTGTCATGCAGAATCCCAGAGAAGTTGTAATTTTAACATAACATTTCACTGAAATACAGCTTAATTAATTCACTGCTGATCATTTTTATTATAATAGGGTAACATTTTACTTAAAGTTGCTACACAGATAAGGAAACACTGTATCCAGGTAACTGGAGCATTTACCTGCATTTTTTTTCTGCCTTTTTCATTATTATTATGTTGAAGATGAAATGGTCTAATGAGGAAAATAAGTCAATCAAGATCAACTACTATTTATTTCTTCAGTTGTAAACTGAATCAAGTTGAAGCAAATTTATCAGATTATTTAATCTTAAAAAAAGTTTCTAAACACTATTTTGTATTTGAAAAAAATTGAAACATATTGCTATATAACAGTTTAGGTTTTATTTCTAAAAGGAATATAAAAATACCTCTATCAATGCTATTTGAAATATGATACTTTGATTTTTTCTGTCTATCCATTAAGATTTTTCTTAATTCTCCACTCTAGAGTATGTATCTCTTCTCATATCCTTCACATTCACTTGAGGTTAGTTATTACATCCTAAACATCAGAAATATACCCATTTATTTACTTTAATATTTGTCTACCCAGTAGACTGCAACATCTATAAAATCAAAGTACATCCTGATAGAACCTAATGGAAAGAGCCTGGGATCTGGTGCCAGCCTACCTAGTTTGTATCCTAGTTATACCACTTGTTAGATATGGACACTTGGACAAATTATTTAAACTCTCAGTGTCTCAATTCCTTATGTGAAAAACAAAGATCATCCTCAAAGAGTTGTGAAAATTTAATAAATATATTAAATATATTAAATGCTTTGCCCAACACAATGTAAGAACTATATAAATATTATTTGTTGTTGTGGTCTTAACCCTTTTTCCCAGTGTCTAGTAGAATGTTTGACACATGGGGCATTTAACGAACATTTGTTGAATAAATGCATGAATAAATACATAAATATTCAGTACTTCTAATAGTGTATCAGTGATGGTGCTTCACAAAGAGACTAAAGAGGAAAAGATTTAGTCTAGTAGGTGAAACAGACACATGAATAGGCAGAATGCTAAAAATAAAAATAAAGAATTACAATAAAGTTTCTATGGTAACACATCAGAGAAGATGCTATCCCTACCTAGAAAAACAGGAAAGTTCTCTGGACAAATATAATAGTAGTATAGTGATGAAAAACCACACTAATTTTGAAAAAATCTAGTTTTAGTAGACATTCTACACTTTCTCTTTGGAAATTTATCAATGTGAGGAGATTTATTATATTTTAGTTCTCTAGTTCTCTGTGTAAGTAATTTTTATTATCCTACCTAATTGGAGGAGGACAGGGATTGAGAAGAGAAAATACTTGTGGAAAGTCAATATATACTATAAAACATTATGTAAGCATAAGATTTCTTTTTTGGTTGTATAAATGTTCATACAGCAAAAAAGTGCATCAGCTGGCTGAACAGCCACTACATGTTCTTTTCAACCTGTTTTAAGAGCACTCTAAATATGGTAACAGCAAATGTTTTATTATTTCAGTTTATTTCATAATTTTGTCTCCATTCATTCTTTAACTTCTTCTTGTGAATTTGTCTTTATTGGAATTCCAAATCAAACAAATTACACAAGTGAATTACTGCTGCATTTTAATGTCTAAAGAAGAAAGAAAAAAACCTTAGGTTTTGTAAACATAGTTAAAAAGCAGACTGTTGGCCTGGCACCGTGGCTCACGCCTGTAATCCCAACACTTTGGGAGGCCGAGGCGGGCAGATCACCTGAGGTCAGGAGTTCGAGACCAGCCTGGCCAACATGGCAAAACCCCGTTTCTACTAAACATACAAAAATTAGACAGGCGTGGTGGGAGGCACCTGTAATCCCAGCTACTCAAGAGACTGAGGCAGGGAGAATTACTTGAACCTGGGAGGAGGAGGCTGCAGCTAGCCGAGACGTTCCTTTGCACTCCAGCTTCAGTGACAGAGCGAGACTCCATCTCAAAAAAAAAAAAAAAAAAAAAAAAAGCAGACTGTTTTGCCAATGTGTTAACAGTATGTAATTCTTTTAGGATCTCATAAAAGGAGAATTTGGACAAATATAGAATGCATAAATACAAATCTGTAAGAATATGTTTTACATTATTTTCTGGTATTTTTTAAACAATAAATATTTAGTTTGAAATAAAGGTGAAATACAGATTAAGATAATTTCAAGGCTTTAACTCTTAGATCAGCCAAAGGTTTCTACTGTGTTGATCTGGTGTTAGACACTATTTACGTTTCAAGTGAATAGTTTTAGATGAATCTAATTAAAAATAATTTCACACTTTCCAAAACTTTTTTTTCTGGTATCCAGTAACTTTGAAAAACATTTGTAGTCTCTGGATGCCAGATGAGTCTAGCAATGAGAGAATCAGCAGATAACAATTTGCCTAAGGGAAATTTAACTCCCTAAATCATGCTTTGCGTGGAAGTATAATTAGCCATTTGCTCACATTCTGTGTCTGTTCGCTTACTTGCTTATTTAAATGAGTTGTCATCCTTTCTATTACAAATCACTATTTATTTTGGACTAGAGTTGTCTTATCTGAAGCTTATCTTAATATTTTCAGAGTACCTTGGAATACCCTAAGATATGCTTCTTCATATTTTCAGCTAAAACTCTGCTCATTAGTCTTCTATATATTAAGATATTAAACTTTACTTCATAGCTTTTCTAAATCACAGAAGCCTGAACATAAAACACTTGAAACTTACAAAATGCTATGTTCTTAGACTTTGATTAGAAGGAGCTTAGAAGTTGTCACTCTGACCTAACAAGTAAAAAGATAAACAAACTGAAATAGCAGCAACTCTTTTTGTCTCTGTCAAAGAAGTGAGGTCACAAGGCAACATACTGCCTAAAAAACTGAAGGGATAGACAAATGATTTGTAGAAAATTACAATTTATCAGAGCAAAACCCAATCAGCAGAAACCTCTGCAAGAACCAATGCCAGGGTAGGAAAAGCTAAACTATAATTGAAGAATTGGTGAAGGCTCAGTGTCGACAAGCCTGAGAGTTAAAATTTTCACAGGGACCTAGTCATGGGGGGGCAGGGTTCAGACTTTAGAGAGTTTTTTCCTCAGGGTCTCAACCAGGTTGTCACAGGGAATAACAGAGAATAATCCCCTTATGCTTCTAGCAGGTATTGGGATAAAGTAATCATTTGAAAATATGCCAGAATAGTCTGTTCTCCTTAACATGGCCTGCTCTCAAAAGAAACAATTTTAGCAAAGCTCAAGTTATTTATTTATTCATTTATTTTTAATTTTTTTTTCAGAAGCAAGCCAATTTAGGGAAAGGAAAATATCCAATTTCAGTCTGCCCCAGCTATCCTGTCCCAGTAAAGGTTGGGGAACTAATAAACACTTGTGAAGTTTATAGTCAAGAGGCATGGGCTCATTAAAAGAATGAAACAGAATCACAGGGCTACACAGTGCTTCCTTCTGCCTCATACCTTACCATCACGTTACCAACGGCCTACTTGCTGCAGTTTTCTCTACATGGTAAATTATGTGTGGCTCATAAGAAAAAAAAAAAAAAATCCAAGACGTACTAAAGGGTAGAAAACACAGTTTGAAGAGACAAAGCCAACATCAGAACCAGAATCAGATACTGAAATTATCAGAATGGGAAATTAAACACTTTGATTAACATGGTAAAGGACTTAATGGATAAATTAGCATGTAAGAACAGATGGAAAACGTAAACAGAAAGATGAAAATTCTAAGAAAAATTTTAAAAAGTGAGAGATCAAAAGCACTGGAGCAGAAAGAGATAATGCCTTCGATGGGCTCATTAATAGACAACTTGGGTGAGGATATGCCAATCTTTGAGCTTTAGGATATGCCAAGAGAAATGCCAAAAACTGTAAAGCAAAGATCAAAAAGAAAAATACAAACAGAATAAACTGTGGAAAATTATACAAAAGACGTAACATTGATGTACTGTGAATTGCAGAAGGAAAAGGAAAAGAAAAATGAACAGAAGAAATATTTGAAACAATGATGATCAGATACCTAACCCCATAGTGTCATAATGCATGAGGCAAAACCTAATAGAACTCCAAGGAGATATAGAAGAATCCACAATTATAGCTGGATACTTGAATATCCTTATATTAGAAAAAGGCAGATCAAGTGTGTAGAAAAACAGTAAGGACATAATTGAACTGAATAGTACCATCAATCAACTAGGTGTAATTGACATCTACTGACTATATCCAACAACAAAAGAATACATATTCTTCTCTTTTTATTTATTTATTTTTTATTTTTTTTTGAGATAGAGTCTCACTCTTACCCAGGCTGGAGTATAATGGTATTATCACGAATCACTGCAGTCTCCTGGAGTCAAGCAATCCTCCCACCTCAGCCTCCTGAGTAGCTGGGATTACAGGTGCATGCCACCATTCCTGGCTAATTTTTGTATTTTTTATGGAGACAAGGATTCATTATATTGCCCAGGCTGGCCTTGAACTCCTGAGCTCAAAGAATCCTCTCACCTCAGCCTCCCAAGTGCTGGGATTATGGCCATGCTTGGTCTTACATATTCTTCTCAAATTCTCATGGTACATTCACCACGTTTTAGGCCATAAAACACCCCTTAAAAATTAAGAACAATAGAAATCTTAGCCGGGTGCCGTGGCCCATGCCTGTAATCCTAGCAGTTAGGGAGGCCGAGGCAGGCAGATCACCAGGTCAGGAGTTCGAGACCAGCCTGGACAACATGGTGAAGCCCCGTCTCTACTAAAAAAGATACAAAAATTAGCCAGGCATGGTGGGACATGCCTGTAATCCTAGCTACTTGGGAGGCTGAGGCAGGAAAATCGCTTGAACTCTGGAAGGGGAGGTTGCAGTGAGCCAAGATTATGCCATTGCACTCCAGCCTGGATCACAGAGCGAGACTCTGTCTCAAAAAAAAAAAAAAGAAAAAGAAAAAAGAAGAAACAAAGAAAAAAAAAAGAAATCTGACAATATGACAATATCTGCTCTCAGAAAATAACGGAATTAAATGAGAAATTAATAGAAAACAGAAAACAGATAGCAAGGAAATTCCAACCTAGCTAGATACTAAATAACACTCTTCTAAATAACACATGGGTGAAAGAAGAACTCGCAAGAGGGATTTAAAAATATTTTGAACTAAATAAAAATTAAAATACAGGCTATGAATATTTGCAGGTTATAGCAAAAGCAGGGATTAGAGAGAAATGTATAACACTGAATCCGTATGTTTGAAAACTTAAAATATCTAAAATCAATCATCTAAGCTTCCACCTTAGGAAACTAGAACAATAAGAGCAAATTGAATCCAAAGTAAGCAGAATAAATGAAATATTAAAAATTAGAAAAGATATCAATAAAATTTAAAATGGGAAATCAATAGAGAAAATAAACAAAATTCAACTAATTTTCTAATAAAACCAATAACTTGATTTTGAAAAAAAATTGGATAAGCCTCTAGACAGGAAAACTAACAAAAAAGACACACGTTATTAACATCAAAAATAAAATAGGGGACATCACTACAGATACCATGGAATATTAAAATAATAAAAATAGTGTGAGCAACTCTATATCCACAAATTTGATAACCTAGATAAAATTGATAAATTCATTGAAAGACACAATCTTCCAAAACTCACCTGAGGGGAAATAGACAATTTGAATAGGCCCATGTATATTAAAGAAATTAAATCAATAACTATTAATCCTCCAAAACAAAAAGCACCAGTCCCAAAGATGTTCACTGATGAATTCTACCAAATATTTAAGAACAGCACTATAACCAATTTTCTGCAATCTCTTCCAGAAAATAGAAGTGTGGAGTCCAAATTCTAATTACTCTGTGAAGTGAACATTATCCTCCTACCAAAACAAGCCAAAGGCATTACAAGAAAGCTACAGACCAATACGTTTTATAAACTTATGTGCAAAAATTCTCAAGAAAATATTAAAATATTGAATCTAAGAATATATAAAAAATATACACTGTGATGAAACAAGGTTTATTTTAGGTATGGAAAGCTGGTTCAACATTCAACAATTAATTAATGTAATCCATTACATCAACACACTAAAAAAACCATGATTATAATAATATATACAGATAAAGCATTTGACAATTCTAAATGCATTTATGACAAAAACTCTCAGCAAACTAAGAATAGACGGGAACCTCTTCTACATGATAACACCTAAATGAATCCTTACAACTAATATTGTATTTGTGATAAAGTAGGAGTCTTCCGTTTAAGGTCAAAAAATGAGTCTAAAATGTCTCCTCTCACCACTTCTTTTCATCATCGTACCGAAAGTCATAGATAATTAAATTAGACATGAAAAGTATATGAAAGGCATACTAAAATTAAGAAATACACATAATACTGAAGGAAAAGAAAGAAGTGTGTTTTTTTTACAGATGCTATGAATTAACAAAAACCTCCTGAAACTAATACTTAATTCCTGAAATGTTGTGGTGTTACCAAAATCTGCAAGAATCCCTGGTTTTTAGGCTTACTTGGAGAAGTATCCGGCCAAGTGACTGATTTAGCCAAAAAGATGATTTATTGAAAGAAAATAGAGAACACACAACTTATTTAAAGAGACAGTACACTCTGAAAAGATGAAGCAAAGAGGGCTGCTGAAGGGAGTGAGCCAGTAGCAGCCTGACAGTTCTGCACTGGGTTTTTATGATGTTGGACTTTTCCTGAAGTTTCTGCAGCTGTCTTAAGTCTCTACCTTTTTTATTGGTTTAGTTTTCTTACTTCTGCCCTAAGTCCCCTCCTTTTACCTGCCTAGTTCCCACCTAGGCCTTGTGAGACCCTTCCTTACTATTAGTTGTTGCCTATGTGCAGACCCAGTGTTGGATACAAATTGTGCCTGTGTTATCTCTTAGGAATTTCTTCTTTGCCCTTTGCCCCTACTTAGGCATGCAGCTAGCTGCATTCTGGCAGGTTACCTGCAGAGTTATAACTGCAGAGTAACCACCAAAAACCTGCATGCTAAATATGAGTAGAGAGGAGGGGAAATACCTATGCAGGAAGGAAAACATAGGGAAGAACTCATTTCTTCCTGCATAGGTCTTTCCTCTCCTCTTTGCTTGTATCCAGCATGGAGGTTTTGGGTGGTCCCTAGGGTATAAAATTTTCCAGACCTCCCTTTTCTCAAGGGCTCCCCACTTCTGCTTATATCTGGCTGTCTTCCTACTCTAACAGTGGGAGACAGTATAGCACACAAAAGTCAACTACTTTTCTATGTTAAAGCAATGAACAAATGGAATCTGAACTTTAAAACACAATAACATTTATACTAGCATCCTCCCAAATGAAATGGTCAGGTATAAATCTAACAAAACATATACATGGTCTATAAAAAAAAAAAAAGTGCATAAGAAGTCTGATGAAAGAAATAAAAGAACAAAATTGATGGAGAGATATTACATGTTCATGGATGGAAAAACTCAATATTGTCAAGATGTCAGCTCTTTTCAACTTGATCTACAGACTCAAAGCAATCCTTATCAAAATTGCAGAATGTTATTTTGTGGATCTTCAAAAACGCATTCTAAAGTTTATAGGGAAAGTTAAAAGTCCCAGAAATGTCAACACAATATTGAAATGAACAAAGTCTGAGGACGAACGCTATCAAACTTCAACATTTACTATGAAGTTTCTGCAATTAAGACAGTGGGGTATTGGCAAAATAATAGAAAAATTGATCAATGGAATGCAATAGAGAACCAGAAATAGACCCACATAATTATAGTCAATCAATATTTGGTGAAAGAGCAAAGGCAATACTCTAGAGCAAAGATAGTCTCCTCAGTAAATGCTAGGAAAGCAACTGGACATCACTATTCAAAAAAAAGCAAATTTAGATATAGACCTCCCCCTTCACAAAAATTAGCTCAAAATGGACCATAAACCTAAAAGTAAAATGAAAAACTATATAACATTTAAAGGATAATATAGAAGAAAACATGGGTATGGCAATGACTTTTTGGGCATAATAACAGAGGCATAATCCATGAGAAAAAAATGGTAAGCTGTACCAAATTAAAATTTAAACTTCCACTCTGTGCAAAACACAAGGAAAAGGATGAAAAGACAAGCCAAAGAATGGAAGAAAGTATTTGTACAATATATTTCCAATAAATTACCGTTATTCAAATATACAAAGAAAATCTTCAGACTCAACAACAAGAAAATGAACAACCAAATGTAGAAAGATGCGAAATCCATGAATAAACACCTAAACAACAACAAAAAAGATATACAGATGGCAAATAAGCATATGAAAAAATGCTCTGCCATATGTAATTAGGGAAATGCAAATCTAACGAGCAATGACATACCACTACACACCTATTAGAACGGCCAAAATCTACAATACTGACACCACTAGATGCTGGTGAGAATGTCAAGCAACAGGAGTTTTCATTCATTGCTAGTGGGAATGCAAAATGGTCAGCCACTTTGGAAGACAGTTTGGCAGTATCTTATAAAACTAAGCATACTCTTACCATATGATCCAGTATCTTTGGCATTAAGCCAAATGAGTTGAAAACATGTACACACACACACACACACACACACACACACACACAAAAGTAAAAATACAAAATCTCCACATGAGTCTTTATAGCAGCTTTATTCATAATTGTCAAAACTGAAATTATCTCCTGAAGTGACATCAGCAAGATGGTGAAATAGGATTTTCCAGTGCTCATCTTGTCACATAAACATCAATTTAATCAACTAACCATGCACAAAATACCTTCACAAGATCTAATATATCCAAATGAGAGATTACAGTACTCAGATGTACCACAGAAATAAGAAAAGATACGCTGAAGGTAGTTGGAAGGGCAGTTTCATATTACCCACATCGCTTCTTCTCCAAGCCCAGGCAGCAAAGTGTAGAGGGAAATATCCTTCACATGGGGGAAGGAGAGTAAAGTGAGAACTTGACTTTTTTGTGGACTCTAACACAAAGCCCACCCCTGTGAAACGTGGTACCAAGCTGAATCTCACAGCCCTAGGCTCTAAGCTAACCTTTCAGGTGCAGACTCCAGGCTGGTTCCACCACCAGCTCAGCAGATAGAGCCCAAGTCTTCAGGGCCACTTTGCAACATGTTGGTCGCAGGTCCCAGACTGACCCTCACTGGGACTCAGGTCCCAGTGGGATTCAGGTCCACTCCATCAGGCTGGTACCCGTAGCCTCAGACATCAGGCACACCCTAGTGTTAGACTTTCCCTCATAGCCTGTGTCCAGCTTGCCACCTGTAGACCAAGCCTCCTGACCCAATCCAGTGCCAGGCCAGCTCCTGTGGACCCAGTGTCCAGGTACAACCCAGCAGACTCAAGCTCCAGATTCACCCTAGGCACCAGTTTCAAACCTGCAGGCTAAAGTACCAGGCTGGTCCCATATAGAAAAAACTAAGGGTTAATTTTTTGAAAAATAAAAATTGGCATACTTTACCTAGACTAAGAAAAAACTGGAGAAGACTCAAATAAATAAAACTATAAATAAATGAGGAGACATTATGTCTGATACCACAAAAATACAAAGAATCGCAGCAGACTACTATGAACAATTACACAGAAATAAATTGAATAACTTAGAAGAAATGGATAAATTTCTAGAAACTTACAATCATTTAAGATTATATCATAAGGAAATCTGAACAGACAAGTAATGAATAAGAGTGTTGAATTGGTAATCAAAAACTTCCCAACAAAGAAAAGCCCAGGATCATTGGCTTCACTGGTAAATTCTACCAAACATTTAAGGGAAGATGAATGTCAATAGTTTTCAAATTCTTACAAAAAGTTGAAGAGAATGGAACATTTGCAAATTCACTTTACAAGGCCAGCATTACCCTGATACCAAAACCAGGTAAAGACACTACAAGGAAAAGATAATGACAGACCAATATCCCTGATAGACATAGATGCAAAAGTCCTCAACAAAGTACTAGATAGCCAAATCTAACATTAAAAGGATAATACACCATCATTAAATGGGTTTATCCCTGGTATGCAAGCTTGGCTTAACATATGCATATCAATAATTGTGATACACCACATTAACACAATAAAGGATAAAATCATTTGATCATCTCAATAAATGTAAAAGTTGCATTGATAAAAATTCAACATCCTTACATGATAAAAACTCTCAACAAATTAGGTATAGAAATGTACCTCAACAGAATAAAGGTCATATCTGACAAACCCACAGTTATCATTATTCTCAACAAAGAAAAGCTGTAAGCTTTTCCTCTAAGGCCAGGAACAAGACAAGGATGCTCAGTCATACCATTTCTATTTTAAAAAGTACTACAAGTTCTAGCCAGAGCAATTAGGCAAGAAAAGGAATAAAAGGCATCCAAATTGGAAAGGAAGAAGTAAAATGTTCTGTGAGTAGATGACATAATCTTGTATATAGAAAACCCTAATGACATCACCAAATTGTTAGAACTAATAAACTATTTAGTAAAGTTACAAGATAGAAAATCAGCATATAAAAATCAGCAGCATTTCTATGCCATAACTCCAAACTAAGAGTAGATTTTAAATTTTCTCACCACAAAAACATAGGTATATAATGCGATGAATATGTTAATTAGTTTGATTTATTAATTTTACAATGTGTACATACATCAGAACATCACATTGTATACCACAAATTTATATGATTTTAATTTATCAATTATACTCTAATGAAGTTGGGAAAAACAAAACAAAACAAAACAAATTACAAAAACTCAGAAGTAACCAAGAAGTCCTTCAGTAAATGTTTGGATAAATGGATGAACAAATTGGTATATCCAGAAAATGAACTATTATTCAGGGCTAAGAAAAGAAAAAAAGCTATCACACCAAGAAAAAAATAAAGAAACATTAAATGCTTATTATTAAATGAAAAATCAAACTTGAAAAGGGTATATACTCTAAATTCCAACTACATGGTATTCTGGAACAGACAAAACTATGAATATAGTAAAAGGATTTGTGGTTGCCAGGGGGTAGGAGAGAAAGACAGATGAATAAGCAAAGTACAAATGTATTTTTTAGGGCAATGAAACTACTCTCTGTGATATTATAATGATGAATACATGTCTTATATATTTGTCAAAATCCATAGAATGTACAACACCACAAATGGAACCTCATGTAAAATATGGACATTGTGTGATAAATATGTGTCCGTATAGGTTCGTAGATTTTAATGAATGTACCACTCTGGTGTGGGATGTTATTAGTCGAGTAATAGTAGGTGAGTATGTTGGGAGAAGGGTTATATGGGAAGCTTCTATACTTTCTTTTCAATTTTAAAATTAATCAAAAACAACTCTAAAAGTCTATTTTTAAAAAATAATTTGGAGTAACATATTTCAGAAAATCAGAATTTTTGTCCAAAAATGTTCATTTGTTTTCAAAGCCGTGAGTCAGAAAAATCATGTATTAAAGACCTTTTAAAAATTATTTTAACACAGTTTTAGATAACTTGCTCTCCCTATCACCGTAGGCTAGTTGAAAGTTGACTGTAGTTCCACCTACTCAGCTACTCAGGAGGCTGAGGTGGGAGGATCATTTGTGTCTAGAAAGTTAAGGCTGCAGTGAGCCATGATTGCACCACTGCACTTCCACCTGGGCAACAGAGTGAGTTGAGACACTGTCTCAAAAACAAACAAACAAAAAAACCACCACCAACAACAACAATTAAAACAAACTTGGCTATATCATGTAAAAAGAAAGTGAAACAAAAAACAGCAAGATATAATATCAATCACATAATAAAACAATATTTTGAATTTGTTTCTATCACATTGCAGTACCTAAGCAAATGCTCACTGTTTTCAAAGTAGCCATACCATAATGATGATAGCAATAATTGAGATTTATTTTTTAAATGTGTACTTTTCGCAAGAATTTCAAAGCATATAGAAGTTAGATTGTTTTATTGTGCTTCTGATTTTAATAGTCTTTTTGTTCCTGATGAGGATATAATCAATAAAGATGAGCATTTGGGTTTATTTTAATGATTACAGTTTTGATACATAACTTTCCTTGAAAAATGTTTGTAGTAACTTAAAGCAATATTTATTAAGCTGCGTTTCAATGAGGTATCTTCGTTCACAGCCCTTATAAAATTGTCTATTTGCTATTTTTCAATATTAACTTTATTTCACAAAGGTATCCATTTTTTTCTGACAATACTTTCCATTTTCTGTATATTGGATGTGTGCTCATGGGGTAATTAATCCTCTGTTTTTTCACATTAGGCAATTCAGCAAGCTGACTGAATTCTGAAAGGTACTGTCAACTGTCACTTGTCAGAATGGGGAGGGGATGGGAGGAGAGAAAGGACACAGTGAATTTAATCATAATCTCGGGTAAAAGCACTCACTTTTAGAAGGGCACTGTGAAAAACCTGTCTGTGACACTGTTTTGCTCAATTTGTTAAAGAAAAGGAAAATATCACAGAAAAAATAAAAAGTCTTTATCAATCCAACACAGATCCTCATACCATGTAGAAACCAAATCCCAGCTCCAGGATCAAACTGCATACAAGTATATTGAATCTGGCACAAATATATACTATTGTTCAGACTCCCATAGCTCAGAGATAAATTGGTACCAAGGCATGAAAGCTGTATTTTTTCATGTCTACATTTTATTGGTGGTTGATTGCATTTCAAGATAAGTTTTTATCTGTGGTTGTCAGTTCTTTATATGAAAAGCATTAACGATCAGTTATTTACCGTATGGAATTTTCCTTCTAAAAGTCCATGCTGTAGAACTAAACAGAAGGCAAGAAAACCTCATGCCATCCATTTTATTTTAAATAAGCTATGTTAAGATACATAGAATATATAGATTGAAGAATGATGATTGACCAATGAACTTAGCAATGCAGAAATCATGACCTTGAAAAGAGTAAAGGTACTAAAGTGGTTAACATGAATCCATAAATGGATTGAATTCAAAATATATTTGGAAAATATTGGAGCTACTACATAAAGACGTTTTTGAAGAGCTATGTTATAAAGAGGGGAGGCACAGAAGTTGGTTAATTGCTCAAAGAAGAAATGGAGTAAATTTCAAAATCATAGTTAAACCTCACTTCATCTTACATTCTTTTTTGTTTTTTTGAGATGGAGTCTTGCACTGTTGCCCAGGCTGGAGTGCAGTGGCGCAACCTTGGCTCACAGCAACCTCCGCCTCCCGGGTTCAAGCAATTCCCCCTGCCTCAGACTCCCATGTAGCTAGGATTACAGATGCCCACCTTCCACCATACCTGGCTAATTTTTGTATTTTTAGTATAGATGGGGTTTTGAAATGTTGGCCATGCTGGTCTAAAACACCTGACCTCAGGTGATCTGCCCACCTGAACCTCCCAAAGTGCTGGGATTACAGGCATGAACCACTGCACCCGGTCACTTCATCTTATAGTCTATACTGCTTTCTGTTCTTGCAAAAATATTCAAAAGAATGTATGAGAAGGATGGCATTACCTCAGAGCTATGACAAAATTGAATTTTGTCATTTGATCATTCTACTATAAAGACACATGCACACGAATGTTTATTGCAGCACTGTTCACAATAGCAAAGACTTGGAACCAACCCAAATGCCCATCAGTGATAGACTAGATAAAGAAAATGTGGGACATATACACCATGGAATACTATGCAGCCATAAAAAAGGATGAGTTCATGTCCTTTGCAGGGACATGGATGAAGCTGGAAACCATCATTCTCAGCAAACTAACACAAGAACAGAAAACCAAACACCACATGTTCTCACTCATAAGTGGGAGTCGAACAATGAGAACACCTGGACACAGGGAGCAGAACATCACACACGGGGAGATTGTCGGGGGTTAGGGGGATAGGGGAGGGATAGCATTAGGAGAAATATCTAATGTAGATGACGGATTGATGGGTGCAGCAAACCAACATGGCACATGTATACCTATGTAACAAACTTGCACGTTCTGCACATGTATCTCAGAACATGAAGTATAATAATAAAAAAAATTAAAAAGAAAAAAAATAACTGTGTTGAGGCTTTTTGCCTTTTTAAATTTTTTTTTTATATACCAAAGTAATGCATATAAATAAAAAAAAATGTCGGCGGTTTCTTATAAAACTAAATATGCAATTACCAAATGACACAGATATTATAATTTAGCCATTTTTCCCCAGAGAAATAAAAACTTATATTCACACTTATATTCATGGCAGCTTTATTCATAATAGCCAAAACCTGGAAACAACCCAGATGTTCTCCAATGAGTGAATAGTTAAATAAACTCTGCTACATATATACCAGGAAATACTACTCAGCAAGAAAAAATAATATGAATGATTAATACATGCAATAACTTGAATGGATCTCCAGACAATCATTCTGAGTAAATAATGCAAATACTCAAAGGTTATACACTATATGATTTTGTATATATAGTATTCTTGAAGTGAGAAAATCTTAGAAATAGAAAGCATATTAGTAGTTACCTGGCACTCAGGTTGGGATGGGGGATAAAGAGGTGAAGGAGAAATAAACCAGAAACGGGAGATCTTCATGGTGATTAAACTGTTTGCATCTTAACTATATCAATATCAATAAAATGTTATATTGTAGTTTTTCTTTTTAATTTTACTTTAAGTTCTGGGATACATGTGCAGAACATGCTGGTTTGTTACATAGGTACACAAGTGCCTTTGCTGCACCTATCAACCCCTCATCTGGGTTTTAAGCTCTATATGCATTAGGTATTTGTCCTAATGCTCTCCCTCCCCTTTCCCACCACCACACGACAGGCCCCAGTATGTGATGATCCCCTCCCTGTGTCCATGTGTTCTCATTGTTCAGCTCCCACTTATGAGTTAGAACATGCAGTGTTTGGTTTTCTGTTCCTGTGTTAGTTTGCCGAGGATGATGGTTTCTAGTTTCATCCATGTCCCTGCAAAGGACATGAACTCATTCCTTTTCATGGCTGCATAGTATTCTATGGTGTATATGTGCCACATTTTCTTTATCTAGTATCGGGGAACCTGCCCCCGATAGTCACATAGGTTCTTTTCTATTTTCCCTAAGCGTCGGCCGGGTTGAAAAATAAAGGGATAGAGTACAAAAGAGAGAAATTTTAAAGCTGGGCATCAGGGGGAGACATCACATGTCGTTAGGTTCCGTGATGCCCCACAAGCCGCAAAACCAGCAAGTTTTTATTAGGGATTTTCAAAAGGGGAGGGAGTGTATGAATAGGGTGTGGATCACAGGGATCACGTGCTTCACAAGGTAATAGAATATCACAAGGCAAATGGAGGCAGGGCGGGATCACAGGACCACAGGACCGGGGCGAAATTAAAATTGCTAATGAAGTTTTGGGCACCATTGTCATTGATAACATCTTATCAGGAGACAGGGTTTGAGAGCAACCGGTCTGACCAATATTTATTAGGTGGGAATTTCCTCGGTTTCGACCATAGAAGACAGCCACACTCAAGGGGGCCATTTTAGAGGCCTACCCCCAGGGGCACATTCTCTTTCTCAGGGATGTTCCTTGCTGAGAAAAAGAATTCAGCAATATTTCTTCCATTTGCTTTTGAAAGAACAGATATATGACTCTGTTCTGCCCGGCTCACCGGCGGTCAGAATTTAAGGTTATCTCTCTTGTTCCCTGAACATTGCTGTTATCCTGCTCTTTTTTCAAGGTGCCCAGATTTCGTATTGTTCAAACACACATGCTCTACAATTTGTGCAGTTAATGCAATCATCACAGGGTCCCGAGGCAACAAAGGTCCTCCTCAGCTTACGAAAATGATGGGATTAAGAGATTAAAGTAAAGACAAGCATGGGAAATCACAAGGGTATTGATTGCGGAAGTGATAAGTGTCCATGAAATCTTCACAATTTATGTTCAGAGATTGCAGTAAAGACAGGCATAAGAAATTATAAAAGTATTAATTTGGGGATCTAATAAATGTCCATGAAATCTTCACAATTTATGTTCTTCTGCCATGGCTTCAGCCGGTCCCTCCGTTTGGGGTCTCTGACTTCCCACAACAATCTAGTCTATCACTGATGGGCATTTGTGTTGGTTCCAAGTCTTTGCTATTGTAAATAGTGCTGCAATAAATATATGTGCGAATGTGTCTTTATAGTAAAGTGATTTATAATCCTTTGGGTATATACCCAGTAATGGGATTGCTGGGTCAAGTGGTATTTCTGGTTCTAGATCCCTGAGGAATTGCCACATTGTCTTCTGCAATGGTTGAACTAATTTACACTCCCACCAGCAGTGTAAAAGCGTTCCTATTTCTCCATTCCTTGCCAGCATCTGTTATTTCCAGACTTTTTGATGATCACCATTCTAACTTGTATGTATTGTAGTTTTAAAGGAAGTTACCATTGGTACAACTGTATAAAGGGCACACTAGACTTTTCTGTATTATTTCTTATGTATGTGACTGTACATTTATCTAAAAAACAAAGAAACAAATTGCTATCCTAGTTACAAAGTTACAAAAGTTTCATGTAGCCACAGAGACAAATGCTTTCATTATTTAGCTGTTTTTAATTCACTTACACGTATATATGGATGTTTCCTAATATATAAGTTTTAGCCATTATCAGTTGTCTTCCTTTTCTTTTTTTTTTTTTTTTTTTTGAGATGGAGTCCCACTATGTCTCCCAGGCTGGAGTGCAGTGGCGTGATCTCGGCTCACTGCAAGCTCCACCTCCTGGGTTCACGCCATTCTCCTGCCTCAGCCTCCTGAGTAGCAGGGACCACAGTCACCCACCACCATGCCCAGCTGATTTTTTGTAGAGATGGGGTTTCACTGTGTTAGCCAGGATGGTCTTGTTCTCCTGACCTCGTGATCCGCCTGCCTCGGCCTCCCAAAGTGCTGGGATTACAGGCAGGAGCCACCGCGCCTGGCCAGTTGTCTTCCTTTTTTGATGGATAGGATTTCACTATTTTATAATATGACTTACTTTTATATCTAATCCTCTAAATACAGATATAGCAAAAGTTTTAATAAAATACTCAGTATTTACGATTTTATATTTGTGTAAATATTGTTCACTGCAGAGCCTACTGAAATTCTGATTGAGTTTTCTCTCTCGTGCAAGCTTTCTTTATCCTGAAGTTAATAATTGCTTCTTTTTTGGTCACTTACATAATTCTTCAAATGCACATTTATATTTTTAAATGCTCCATCAAACTATGATATACATGTGAGTTATTTTGATAGTGTTTTATTATGTCAAATGTTCTTTTAAATCCCTTTATATTCTCAACATCTCATTATTGTAGTCCTTTATCCTTTTTCTCCAATCTAAGCTATTTGATTTCTAGGCCTGTTACAGTGATGTTACATTTTAATGTTTCACTACTTAACTCATTCCTAAACTCCATCGCTTTCTCTTTCTTGATTTATTCCCCCACATTGCTGGATCAGCTTCTTTAGTAGCTTCTAAGAAAAGCTTCTATAGAAGGCAAAATTTGTGAATCTTCACCTATCTTAAAATATCTATATTTTACCATTATACATGAGCATCAGTTGGACTGGATATTTTAAATTTAAGGTACTACAATATGAAGGTATTGCTTTAATGATTTCTACTATTTAATTCAGCCTTTGAGAAATCCTGTTATTCTGCTTTTTATTCCTTAGCATACAAAATTTTCTATTTTTTTGTGTGTGTATGTGGTTGTTAATGATCATGTTGTTTGCTGAGAAATTTTCTGTTAATTTTGTTAGTTTCTCAATGTGCATTATTTATCTAGATGCTTCTGCTTTTCTGTTCCGAAAAGAATATTTTTATATTATTTCTTTGACAATGTTCTCCTCCCTATTTTTTTCATTTCATCTTTAGAATAAATTTTTAGTAATCAAATGTTAGACCTCCTGAATTACCTCCTTGGTCTTTTGTTTATTTTCTCTAATTCCCATTTCTTAGTCTTTGGTTCTAATTTCTAGGATATTTATTAATTTTAGCTTAAGAAATTTCTAGTGAATTTTTTTTGTGTGTATATATATACACACTCACACATACACAGAGAACCTGTCTGTCCTTATTTTTTGCTCATTTCCTTCAGCATGTTGTTCTCTTATAATTAATGTAATATATTTGTCTTATAGCATATTAATTACATTTTTGTTTTCTTATGTTTTTATCACAAAATTAAATTCATACTTTTATTTTAAAAGTCAAACTATGTATAATCGTAAAAAATGTTTATCTTCCTACTGAACAATAATGAATAACACCAAAAGAGCCATTTTCAAAAATATCATCTAATATAAAGGACATATACACCTGAACCTTTCTTTCTCAAACACTGTCCTCATATCTTTTCATTGCTGAAACAGCTCAAAGAGTAAATAAGTATGTTTAGTGTCAAGAGCGCTCATTGCCAAAGTACATAAATTTGTATTCCTTAGAAAAAGATGTCAGTGAAAAAGCAAATAAACTCCATTTCTCTTCAATATGTCTCTTCATTTCTCTATTCCTTGTCTTACATATTTTGAAATGTTTACCCTCATTAGCCAGAAGATATATTTAGGTAGCTTATAGATTAAAATACAGTGCACAGTAAGATAGTTGTAAATACTAAAGGAAACATATGGAGGAGTGATTAGTAACCTGTGGCCTGAAAACTACAGACAGTCTGACACATTATCGTTCCAAGATTTAAGAATGGAAATACATATTCAGTGTGAACCTAAAATAATCAAAAAGGTCAGAATCTATTTTAATCAGAATTTATTCAAGTATGAATTTTGAGGATGGGGAAAGCACAGATTTCAAAAAATGTAAGTCAGTGTTCTGAAGTGTAAAAGTTTGGGATGACATGTAAACAAAGTTTATGGAAGTTTAACAGAATTCTAACATCTTTCTATATGAGGCTTAATGCTTCATGAGACTAAGCTGAATAATTGAGGTGCTTTTTTTTGGAAAGGTATATTTAACATTTCACACTAAAGATGTGATGTAACAATCATAGGCCTTGGATGCCATCCGGTCTGAGTTAGGTAAAGGAAAACAAAATAGGCAGTTAATCTGTAACAAAGATGAGTAATTGTAAGGTGGAGGACTGCTCTTTAGTCTCCTAGTAATGTACAGAACAAGAACAATGAGAAAGGGAGTTAATCTGTAATTTAAGAAGCAGAATTAGAAAAATGCTGTAACTCGGACTTTAGGGATTTATAAGCCCTTTATATAATACATTTAAAAGAACCTGAAATTTCATTTTCTTTTACATATCCCACTTTTCTTCAAAATCTTTTGGAGAAAACATTGCCTAAGAATCAGGTATTTAGGTAGTGTATTTATGACAAAATCCCATGTCACTTTCTTTGAGCAGTGTTTTGTAGGTCTTTTTGTAGAGATCATTCACCTCCCTGGTTAGATATATTCCTAGGTGTTATATTTTTCTCTGATAGTTGTGAATGGGATTACATTCTTGATTTGGGGATGACACAAACAAATGGAAAAACATTAGATGCTCATGGTTAAAAGGACCATACTGCTCCCCAAAATTTAAAGATTCAATTCTATTCCTATTATACTACCATTGACATTCTTCACAAAATTAGGAAAAAAAAAAAGTATTTTAAAATTCCTCTGGAACCCAAAAAGAGCATGAATAGCCAAGGCAATCCTAAGCATAAAGAATAAAGCTGAAGGCATCATGTTACCTGACTTCAAACTATCCTACAGGGCTACAGTAACCAAAACAGCTTCCATGGTACTGGTACAAAAACACACACATAGACAAATGGAACAAAATAGAGCACCTAGAAATAACGCCATGCACCTACAACTATCTGACCTTCCACAAACATGACAAAACCAAACAATGCGGAAAGGATTCTCTATTCAATAAATGGTGCTGAGATAACTGGCTAGCCATATGCAGAAGATTGATACTGGACCCCTTCCTTACACAATATACAAAAATTAACTAAAATGGATTAAAAACTTAAATGTAAAACGCAAAAATATAAAAACTCTGGAAGACTACCTAGGCAATACCATTCTTGACATAGGAGTCGACAAAGATTTCATGACAAAGACATAAAAAGCAATTGCAAGAAGAGCAAAACTTGACAAATGGGATCTAGTAAAACTAAAGAGCTACTTCACAGCAAAAGAAACTATCAACAGAATGAACAGACAACATACCAAATAGAAGAAAATGTTTGCAAATTATGCATCTGACAGAGGTTTAATATCCAGCATCTGTAAAGAACTTAAACATATTTACAAGAAAAAAACAAACAACCCCATTAAAAAGTGGGCAAAGGACATGAACACTTTTCAAAAGAGGACATAAATGCTGCCAACAATCATATAAAAGAAAGCTCAACATCAGTGATAACTAGAGACATGCAAATCAAAACTTCAATGAGATACCATCTCACACCAGTCAGAATGGCTATTATTAAAACGTCAAAAAGTAACAGATGCTGGCAGGGTTGTTGAGAAAAATAATGCTTATACACTGTTGGTGGGGGTGTAAATTAGTTCAACCATTGTGGAAGACAATGTGGTGATTCCTCAAAGACCTACAAACAGTAACACTATTCGATCCAGCAGTCTCATTACTGGATATATGCCCCTAAAATATAAATAATTCTATTATAAAAACACATGCACCGACATGTTCATTGCACTACTAGTCACAATAGCAAAGAAATAAAATCAACCTAAATGCCCATCAATGGTAGACTGGATAAAGGAAATGTTGTACATATACACCATGAAATACTATGCAGCCATAAAAAAGAATGAGATTGGGTCCTTTGGAGCAACATGGATGCAGATTAAGACCATCATCTGAAGCGACATACCACAGGAATAGAAAACCAAATACCACATGTTCTCGCTTATAAGTGGGAGCTAATCAATGAGAACACAGGGACACATAGAGGGGAACAACACTCAGTGGGGTCTATCAGAGGGTGGAGGGTGGGTGGAGGGAGAAGATCAGAAAAAAACAACTCATAAGTACTAGGCTTAATACCTGGGTGATGAAATAATCTGTACAACAAATCCCCATGATACAAGTTTACCTACGTAACAAACCTTCACAAGTACTCCTGAACTTAAAATAAAAGTTCAATTAAAAAAAAAAAAATCTGCCAGCTTTGGTGGCTCACGCCTGTAATCCCAGCACTTTGGGAGGCTGAGGTGGGCGGATCACCTGAGGACGAGAGTTTGAGACCAGCCTGACCAACATGGAGAAACCCCATCTCTACTAAAAATACAAAACTAGCCGGGCATGGTGGTACATGCCTGTAATCCCAGCTACTCGGGAGGCTGAGGCAGGAGAATCGCTTGAACCCAGAAGGTGGAGGTTGCAGTGAGCCGAGATGGCGCCACTGCACTCTAGCCTGGGCAACAAGAGTGAAACTCGGTCTCAAAAAAAAAAAAAAAAATCTATGGAAGTCATGTCCCATGAAAGTGAGGGGGATACAACTCAGTGAAGAATTTTAAGAGTGCCAAAAGACAAACTAGGATGGCAGAACAGGGTGGCAACAATGCAACCTCAGTCAAGTTGCTGATTTATACAGCTGTTGTTAATTATTGAATCATCTCTAATCTTTGGAAGCATTATGGGTTAATTTTCTTGGGAGAAGTAAACCAATGAGAGATACATAGTAGAAATATAGTATACATAAGGATTATAGTCAAAAAGAGAATTCGTGTGTCAGAACAAAAAACCTATTTCACTGGGGAGTCAACTAAAAACATCACAAAGAAAATTAAAACCCAGTCCCTCTTTATAGACCTGTTGTAGCCATAAAATAATTTGGGATTTAGTCCAAATTGTAGGAAAATAATACAAACTCAGAAATAATGATGAGAGCTGGAATGTAATAATAGGTTTGTTATAATTTTCCCTGATACATAATTTTTCTCTCCCTAGTTCCCCATTTCTACCAAAGATATATCTTAGCAAAACCAACTTACTTGCAAAGTAAGTTTTAGTATTTTACTTGGCCTGATTATTTGCATAAACAAGAATAATGAATGGTCATATAGGGCCTTTTAGTTGACTTTGCTGGAATGTTTTCATAAAGAATCTCAAATTCAACTTCTAAAAGCCTTTTAAGACCGGGAAACCAAGCCAATAATTCACCATTAGACTATGCCTGTAATACGCGTGTAAATTGAGTGAATTTCTCTCTTCTTGAGGTCCCCAAATATCTTGAGGTTCCTAGGCTCCTAAGGGAACCAAGTAGATGAGGTACTAGGCCAATTTTTCTAAGGGGCTCTTTATCAACTTTATAAGGTCCACTTAAATTCCTCAAAGCAGTCTCGTCATATCTGTAAAATATGCCATTTCAGGTGAAGCTTTGGTTAAATAACCAGTGTTTTCAACTGTGTCCTGTTACCAAGGAAAATAGATTCTTATTGAATTGTTTTCTTGATTCTGGAAAATAAAATAAGAAGTAAATCAGCAATGTTTCAAACAAAAAAGTAATAAAAAATGACTGAATTCTATAACAATTCCATGCATTTAATTCTTATTCTGCTTAATGTTGGCTTAGCATTCCTTATAAAGGTATTTGCTTTTTAATTAGAGTCCTGGAAATGCTTTATCTAGTCCAATGAAAGGTATAATCTCCAAAGTTATCAGAAATCCTTGTTAAAGAATACTTGCCAATGTCCTTTTTCTTTTTATGAATTTCCTTGAAGAAAAGGCAAATTTTGAACTGTAGAGAATTGAAAACCATTTTTTGAAAAAAATCAAAGTCAAACAATAATTGTTTATGTATGACAAAAGACTTAGAGTAGCCATGCTTAAAGATGCAATTGAGAAGAAAATTTGGTCATTTCTGTGGCATATAACAATTTAACATAATAATCCTAATTATGACTGACAACATACATGAAGACATATCAGAATTTAGGAATATCATACAATTTTTAAAAAACATATTAATAACATTTATACAAATATAACTTAAATTAAACACCATTTCTTATTTAAGAATTCTTCCCACATGATTTTAACATACCAAATAATCCTAATATGTCTTGCTTGGACTTCCATGGATTCCTATTTGTTACATTTAAGTTAGTCCAGGTAAAAAAAAATCTTAATTTTAGAATTTAAAATTTGATTTGGGGGAGTATGCCAAATATCAAAGATTGGAAACACTTAATATTAAAATTAGGATCACAGGTCACTGTAAAATGTCATTTATTTAGCTAAAATGATAATTCAAAGATTTCAAAAGGCAAAGGGCATTAACCTGATAGAGACTCAATTTCCCAAACAATTAAAAGATCCTCAGAAGATAGAATGAGACCCAAAGGACACGTCTCTCTGTCTCTGCCCACCTCTATTATTTTTTCTGCAATTTACTCAGAAGGGAAATAAATCTTTTACTATCTCTTATTAATACTACACAAAATTCATGTTCGAAAACACAAATTTTACTTTTACATTCATGTATTTAAAATACAAAAGCTAACATTAATAAAACCTTAAAATCAAATTCATCTAATTTCAATTTGCTTGGAACACATATTAGATGATTTTTATGCAACGTTTGTAATATCTTACAATTTTTTTCATTTTTTTCTTTCCCCAACTTTTAGATCCAATTAAAGCTTTTTCTATATATCATTTTACTTCATTTTGAAACAAACTTCAAGTAACATTTAAACCAGAAAAAAAAGTCATCTTTTCTTTGATAATCACATATTTATGTTTTTCTTATAACCTTTATTCCAAAAAAATGCTATTTTAAAAATATATTTTGCATTTAGAATTGTACTTAGTACAATTTAGTACTATCAATTACATATATTAATTATAATATTAACTCAGTAACCCTAATTTTTTGTGAAAAACCTAGAAAGTAAGTAATTTTAAAACATTTTATACCACTATTTGTAGAAGAATACTATTTTATAATCGGTATATGCATTTATTATTTTTAAGAGATAAGGCTTTGCTCTGTTACTCAGGCTGGAGTGTATTGGCACAATCATAGCTCACTATAACCTCTAACTTCTGAGCTCAAGAGATCTGGGATTCTCTCATGTTAACGTCCCAAGTAACTGAACCTACAGGCATGCATCATCACATCTGAGTAATTTTTAAATTTTTTGATAGTGATGAGGTTTTGCTGTGTTTCCCAGGCTGGTCTCAAACTCCTGTCGTCAAGTAGTCTTCCCAAATCAGCCTCCCAAAGAGCGGGAATTATAGGCATGTCACTCTGTGCATGGCCCCATTTCATAATTTTTAAAAAATGTTTCCTCGATTTTTTTGTTTATCAACAGATTTAAGCATATTTAGTTTCTCTATGCCATATAAAAATAATATGCCAAATTATATAAACTTAAGGTTATATTTGATAATTAATGTTTCAGTATTTTAAATTACCTAGAAATGTCTCAGTCATCAAATATTTATCTATCACTTCATTTAACAACAATAATTCAAGATATCAAAGTACTAAAACATTTTTAAAACTGTAAAAACTTCATTTATAAACTTATATCGCATTTAATTTGTTCCTAATATTTATGATTGAATAGTTCGTTAAACTAAGCTAGCCATCACCTTGTTAATTTTTTATTTACCATTTTTATATTACTGTATGTTAAGCAAGTATAGCAGCAAAAAATCATAAAGTTAAATGCATTTTTTGTTCATAACTTAGAATAAATTATTGTTTTTGTTAAGCTGAAAACATTAAACTACTCTTACTTACCAAAGATTTACACAAGCCATGCAAATTAAATGGCATTTGAGGAGTTAGTTTCTATTTTTCTGATAAAATATTTGACTTAGGCACTTACTTTTTTTAAGCCAATTATTTAGAGCTCTTTCACATGTTTTGGTAGTGAAACGTCGCCTATAAACATATAGACATAGAGACACACAGACAGAAGCACCTTTTATAGCTTCACAAGGTTTTTCCTTTGCTGGTTTTCAAATAGTTTCATTCCTTCAGACTATCAAGCCCTAAATAATTGTTAGCCAGGCAACAGTAAATTTGCTCTTCCAAAAGACATGACTCAGGCAAAATTTACATCCTAAAGGCAAATAACTTAGATGTAAACACCATTATTTGCTGAAAGAAAGAATGAAATCGGTACAGGCTGAGTCAAGACAAAATTGCAGGAAAGTATCTTGAACAAAGGTAAGGTTTGTTATGTAAACTTAGAGCCAATATATTCATCATGCAGAAAGAGAGATGTTCTTACAAATAAAGATCTCTTTTATACCTGTAAAGTTCTTTTACAAAGGGATTTCAAAATAGCCATCTAAATGCCAGAAAGATGTACTTTTTATACTAATTGTCTTCAGTGGGTGGTCTTTCCAACTTAGCTTCTATTTCTTATCTAAAATTATTGAGTCCGGAGTGGAGCTCATTAAGGAAGCAGACAAATAATTTTTTTATGCCTAGAGTCATCATAGATAGCTCTGAAAAACAAGTAAGCCTACCTTATCTGAAGGCTTACCTTTGATAAATACTTTATTCCACTTTTTTTTTTTTAAGCCAAAGGTATCTTTTGGTGGAGTGACTCACCAAAACCAGTGAGCCTTAACCAAATTTATAACTTAAGCAAGAATTAACTAGACATCTCCAAAGACGTGTAAAGCAATCCTTACAAGATCCAGAATTTCTCCAAAGACAGCTCAAAGAAAGAAAAGTCTTGCTAGTCACAAATGGAATACAACCCACATTTCTATCTGGCCAGATTTTCTAGGATATCAGCTTCTCAGCTGAGCACTTACACACCAAGGCCCCAAAGCTCCATGTGCCCCACATATGAAAAGACAGAAAATCAAAAGCTGTCCATGGAAGGGAAAAGGTTCAGTAACAAATAGGTGCCTAAAAGGTGTGGAGTCATACAAATAATTTAAGACAAATGAGACTGATTCCCTAATGAGGGACTGAAAACAGTTCACAGTGATGAAAGCTCAGAATCCTAACCACTAGACCACAGGGCAGAGTGCTTTTTGCAGATCCTGTATGGGATCCAAAGCAGGCACTTTGAGTATTTAAAGAATTTTAACTTGTTTCAGATCTGATCTCAACTGCTGCTTAGCTAATTCCCTGGATATTACCATTTCAAAGACTTGATAAGATTCACATCTCCAAGGGACCACAAAAGACACCAGGGCATTGAAAGGATTCATCTGCTATTTGATCAATATATCATCAGTGTTGTTCATCATTTCTGGTTCAGAAATAATTTGTTGGATCTGTATTTTTATAATCGTAGGTTCATTTTCATTCTGTAGTTGTTCTGTTTATTCCCACTGTTCCAAATTTAAATACATTGTCCCCCTTTTGAGTAAAGGAAATGTGTGCATAGTGGAATTCCAAAAATCTCTGCCTAAAAGATGTATGGGAACTGAGGAAATAAGCAGAAAGGGATAAGTTCAGATCTCGAGGCTAAAGAAAAGGAGCAGTTGGAGGTGACAGGGAGAAAGCCTTCAGTGTTTCCTTTTTTAATTTAAAAATAGTTTTAGACAATATTTTGTTTTCTTCCTTCAAAGAAATGACTTTATCAGAACCTCGTTTAGAGGCTTCTAAGTACTATTGAAAAATATCTCTTCAAGTTCTTTTAGTTTACTTTAGAGCTGTCTGTTTCTCATTGAGCACACAGATAAACAAATTTTGGTATTTTAAAGGTACCCTATTCTGGCTACCTGTTTTTAAAGGTACTCCATTTTGGGGTCTTCATGCATTAAGTAAGACCATTTTTCTGGATATCAACAGGAAATGGTGCCATAAGTATTTTACATAAATTCAGTTGGAGTGTCTAAAGGTGGATTTCTCCTTGAGGATAAAGACTTGGCCTTATAGGTATGATTGCTCGTAATTTAGATTATTACCTAGTGTGAAGAATTTTGGTCATTCAAGAAAGTTTCAAATTGTCAATTTAATCAAGCCTCAGAATCTGGTCAGTTTTAAAGATTACATATATGTTGCTTAAGCTACAAAAATTTCACTTTTTCTTTTCAAAGAGAAACTATTTTCTTCTTGACTGAACTTCTACTGAGAGAAATAGATTGCAAATTTTAATAAGTAAGATAAACAAAATCTTAACCTCAGAGGAAAATGAAAATCACAAATCTGCAGTCAGCAGACTCTATAGAGAATAACAAATAATTCTCCTTCCTTAAAAGCAAAGCTTCAATTCCAGCTCTGGGGAGTGTGATTCAGGTCACTTGAATAAGGCCCAAATTCCAAGCCAAAATTAGGGAGATTTGAAACCCAAGAAGAGTCTTGACAGAAACCTCTGACAGCTCTGGTGAGGTTGGGTGAACAAAAGCCATATGCACTGGTATCAAGGCACCAGTTGTCTGCAAAATGATAGGAATCTTGGAGACTTGCTTCAGGTTCCTTCTCAGTTACCAAAATGTCAACCTAAAATAATCAAAATGGTCAGGATCTAGTTTAAAGAGAGTTTATGCAAGCACAAAGTTTGAGGATGATCCACCTAAGAAGTACAGATTCCAAAAAAATGCAAATCAGTGTTTCAAAGAGCTAAAGTTTGGGATTGCTTATATAAACAAAGTTTAGGGAAGTTTAACAGAATTTCAACATATTTCTATGTAAGGCATAACACATAGTTTCAATAATCTGATTAGTCAAGGTGGTCTTTTTCTTTCAGAGAGACATATTGAACATTTCACATCAAAGATGTAACAGTTATAGGGTCTTGGGTATCATCTAGTCTGAGTCAAGTACAGGACCAAAAAGGAGACAGTTAATCTATAACAAACATTATAGCTTGTAAATGTTAATGTTTCAATCACTTTCCATTGGAAAGTGGGGAAGATCTGGTCTTTGGTCTCTCCTAGTCATTTATGGAACAAAAACAATGAGGAAGAGGGTTATCTATCATTTAAGAAGCAGAATTGCAAAAGTGATATATGATTCTATCACTAGGGCTTAACTTCTCCCTTAGCATTATAAATTGAGAGGGTCCTGAAATTTTATTTTCTTTTACACATATTATGTATTCTCAACTGTGCCTATATATTAATGTTTTAGTGACAATAAAATAGTGCCTAATTCTCATTGTCAATTAGAAAACATATAAAGTATGTAATCTAAGTTGTAAGAATATGCATTTTTATGTAGGGCCCAATGAAGCTATCTTTATTTTGAATGAAAAAATGCAAATAAACATGTTTAAATTCCTTAACTTACCCTCATGTGGAAATTATTGCTCAACAATTTGCTGTATAGGAAGCCAATGCCTAGACACTAATGTATACTATTAGGACTCTGAGATATGCAGGAAATTCCAAATGATTAACATATTTGGCCTCAAAGTCTTGGCAGCTGAGGCAAAGGGTGAAACAGGTTAATTTTCATTTAGCCATTTAAAGTTCATGAAACAACTACAAAGTGCAGGTAAGTATAAAAGAGTTTACTGAGGCTCATGCCTGTAATCCCAACACTTTGGGAGGCCAAGGTGGGAGAACTGCTTGAGAGCAGGAGTTTGAGACCAGCCTGGTCAATACAGCAAGATATCCCCTATCTACAAAAAATAAAATATTTTAAAAAAGAGTAGGCAAGTGTGGTGGTGTGTGCTTGTATCCCAGCATCTCAGAAGGCAGAGGTAGGAGAATACCATGAACCCAGGAGTTTGAGGCTACAGTGAGCTGTGACTGTACCACTATACTCCAGTCTGGGTGAGACAGCAAGACCCTGTCTCCAAAAAAAAGAGTTTACTTAGCATTTTGCTTTCAGTAACTACTTCAAAATATTTTAAAAATGAATGAATGAATGCATACTTGAAGGAATGATATACTCAACAAAAGAGATCTAAAACCAGCCCTCACAGTGTTTAACTGAAACACTGTGCTATATGTATTATAACAAGCCAGGCTTTTAAACAGGCACTAAAAAAGAACAAACCCAAATACCTGGTAGCATACAAGAAGATACAGAACCTCATTAGTGATGAGGGTCAGGTTAAATGAAACTACAATGAAGAAAGTATACATAGCTATTTTGACAAAAAAGAAACATCATTACAAAATTATAGCAGGGACATGAAACAACAAGAACTCTCATATTCTGATGGTAGATTAAACTGATTAAACTTAAATGGACTATGATGACTTTAATTAGAAATGTTGATGTTGTTTATCGAACTCAAGCATCTGCCTAAACCATCTTAGCAATTTCACTGCTAGTTGCAAGCAGAGAGAAGTCTTGACTATGTGCACAAGGAAGCTTATATAAGTACATTCATGGAATCAATGTTTATAATGGCAAAAACTTTAAATAACCCAAGTATCTATCAACAACAGAACATGTAATTATGTTGTAGTCATACAATGGAATAAATCATAGGAGTGAAAAAGAGAAAATGGTATTCCTTTACCCTTGAACATGGATGTTTTTCACAAACATAACTTTGAGAAGAAGTGAATCACGGAGTAATGTATATGGAATAGCTAAACTTTACAATAGCTAAACTTTAGACATTGTAAAGTCCAAAGCCACAGAAAACCTAACAATATAGTTGTCTTTTTTTTTTTTTTTAATACGGAGTTTTGCTCTGTTGCCCAGGCTGGAGTGCAGTGGCGCGATCTTGGCTCACTGCAAGCTCTGCCTCCCGGGTTCACGCCATTCTCCTGCCTCAGCCTCCAGAGTAGCTGGGACTACAGGTGCCCGCGACCACGCCCGGCTAATTTTTGTGTGTGTTTTTAGTAGAGATGGGGTTTCACCATGTTAGCCAGGATGGTCTCCATCTGACCTCGTGATCCGCCCGCCTCAGCCTCCCAAAGTGCTGGGATTACAGGCGTGAGCCACTGCGCCCGGCCAACAATATAGTTTTCAAATATGAATATGTATATGATAAAACCACAAATAAAAGTAAGAGAACGATTAATCAAGATAGAAGTTATATCTGAGGGAGGGGAATATATTCAATGAGGGCTATGCAGGTTATTGTTACATGAGTGTTTATTTTATAATTAATATTTATTAGTTAAACTACAAAAATATTTTTATTTATTTATTTATTTATTTATTTATTTTTTTTTTATTTCTGAAGTATTTATTGATCATTCTTGGGTGTTTCTCGGAGAGGGGGATATGGCAGGGTCATAGGATAATAGTGGAGAGAAGGTCAGGAGATAAACACATGAACAAAGGTCTCTGGTTTTCCTAGGCAGAGGACCCTGCGGCCTTCTGCAGTGTTTGTGCCCCTGAGTACTTGAGATTAGGGAGTGGTGATGACTCTTAAAGAGCATGCTGCCTTCAAGCATCTGTTTAACAAAGCACATCTTGCACCACCCTTAATCCATTTAACCCTGAGTTGACACAGCACATGTTTCAGAGAGCAGGGGGCTGGGGGAAAGGCCATAGATCAACAGCATCCCAAGGCAGAAGAATTTCTCCTAGTCAGAACAAAATGGAGTCTCCTATGCCCACCCCTTAAAAATATTTTATACTCTCTTATATAAAAATAAAATTAATGGAACAGTAGTGTAATGAGTTTTAGTATTATACCATTTAGCCATCAGATTCATTTATTTGGGTTTAGGAGAGAGAGATGAGATTCTCTCTCTAGAATGAAGAGCTAAGAAGCAAACCTGGTAGGAAATCATATAACGGTGATGATCATGATGATGATGATCATGATGTTGCTAGATATCAGATGACAAGTTGTATTTATCGAGCACTTACCATGCCCTGGCACCCTAATTAAAGTGTATTATATCATTTAATCTCCAAAGAAAAGTATGTGTTAAGTACTATTATTATCCCCATTTTAGAAATGACGAAATGTAAGCAAGGAGAGGTTAAGACAATTGTTTATTGTTGCACAGCCAGCTTCTACAGTCCAAATTCCAACTAAGACAAGCTCCAGAGTCTATACCCTTAGCCCACTAAGAAGATAACAGGGGACATGAAAGGTTATGGAATAATAAAGGGACTAGTAAATTGAAGGTGGACTTCAGAAACAGAAAACAAAGCAATTTCCCACTGGATTGAAAAACAGAATGAGGATTAGGGAATTCCATCTTAAATGAATGAAGCCCTAGAGAAAAAAGGAAATCTAGGCTTAACACAGAAATAAAGATACTGAATCTCATTAGAAAGGCACAAATCATTTTATCAGATGCTCAAAATGTATGTGAACTACTCCTTAACTTAGTTTCAAAAAGCAAGGTCCAAAGACTGCCTGTACCCCAATTTTCAGGAAATTTGTTAAGTGTAGATTCCTGGACCTCACCCTTAGTATGAAGTACCAAATCAGAATCCCTGGATGTATGTTTATGAAATAAATTTTAAAATAAATTCCACACATGTTTTATACACAGTCATATGATACTGCCACTGCCCTAACCTGGCTTTGTGTCACAGTATTCCCAAGTGAGCATCCAAAAATATGTGAGATTACTTTTAAGAAAACACAAAAAAAGTAATAGCAAGACAACTAATTTTTCAAGTCTAGTATTATTTATTGGTGTATGTTGCCAAACAATGCTTTCTTTATGAAGGCGTATAGGGACTGCCTAGCGAGAAATAGGAATTACTTCTTTAAGCCAAAAAATAATTTTGTTGAAAAAAGAAATGTTTCATCAGGGAAAGAAAGTATCAAGATGGGGCTTCATGTCTTCACACAACTAAGCAATTGAACATTTCTTTCCATGCTGTAAAAGAAAAATACACAAAGGTAGATGTAGATACTAGATCATCCAGTCTCAGTGTTCTAGCAGTGTTCTAGCCAGCTGCTAAGACAGGTGTCTGTGAATTAACAAGCAATTTATTGAATTAAGGTCCTTACCTGATAATGTTTTCCTTAGAAGAAAGCACCTTTTTCTTCCCTGGTAGGGGAAGTTGCTATGAAAGTGATGACTATCAATCTACTTTTTAATGCTATTGTTGTTATGCAAAACTTTTGACCTTTGATAAAATACAGAGGCTTCATCAGATCTATATATAAGAAAATGATAGAATCAATTGTTCTATTGACTTATCTTTCTTGCCTTTAGCGTCATTTCAATATATTGATTAATCACAACAGAGCTATACTGCTTAGGTTTGGATCTTGGCTTAGCCATTTATTACCTGTGTGACTGTTGGCACATTATACTCCACTACCTCCATTTCCTCAACTTTAAAATGGGGGTAATTTATTTTATAGGGTTGTTGTTAAGAGTTCTTAATACATGTTAAGGGCTCAATAAAATATTTTCACTTTTCAGATATTTCAGTCATAAATGTATTCCTTTAGGCCAACACATTAGCCCCACATTTAACTAGAGTAGTTAAGCTATAGAGGGTATTAAAAATACACCTGCCCCCAAATTTCTTCTCCATCATTTTGCATCACTCTAAGAAATTTCCAACATTTGTCATTCCTTGCTTTCATTTGGAGATGAGGTTATTTTTTACCCTTCTTTATTTTTTTTTTACTTTTATTTTAGGTTCAGGGGTACATGTGCATTTTTGTTATATAGGTAAACATGTTTAATCTGATTAAAATGTCATTTTCCCTTTTCTGAATGGGGAAAATATAAGTTAGTTAACATGCTCATAGAATGCAGAGCCCTGAGTCAATTAGGTACACAAACATGAAATTTGACTTGGAGTCAAATAGACTTTCAATTATATACCAGAAGAAGTTAATGATGACCCACAATCATCACCACCCAAAACACACACACACACACACACACACACACACACACACACAGAAAACCACTAGAAGCACACAGAAATGCTGGATGAAATATGATCATTTAAAAAATATATATAGCAGATTTAAAAGAAAGGAAGGAGAAATTGAAAAAAAAAAAAGAAGGGATGGGGGAAAGGAAAGAAGAAAGGGGGAAAGGAAGAAGAAAGGGGAGAGGAAATGGAGAAGGGAAAGAAAAGAGAAAATGAAAGAGGAAAGAACGAAGGGGAAAGGAAAGCAGGAAAGGAGAAAGTAATAGGAATGAAGAAGTATTAATAACAAAGTGAGAATGGTAAGCTAAAACCGAAGGAATGTTAGCCCTTCACTCTATAAAACCTACCTACAGACCATAGAACAGTCAGCTAGGATTTTTTTTTTCTTTTTTTTTTTTTTTGTTTTAGACAGGGTATCACTCTGTCACCCAAGCTGTAGTGCAGTGGTGTGATCATGGTTCACTGCAACCTCTGCCTGGGCTCGAGCTATCCTCCTAGCTCAGCCTCCTGAATAGCTGGGACTGTAGGCACACATCACCATGCTCAGCTAATTTTTTGTGTGTTTTTGTAGAGATGGTGTTTCACGATATTCCCCAGGCTGGTCTCAAACTCCCGGGTTGAAATGATTCTCCTGCCTCGGTCTCCCAAAGTGCTGGAATTATAGACTTGAGTCACTGCGCCAAGCCAGAATTTTATGGCTTAGGGAGATACATCAATTTTGGGTCTCTCCTCAGGTGAGGTAGATTGTTATAAAGCTGGAAGCCTCAAAATCCAGTCCTATCTGTAAAGGAGAAACTAATAAATAAATAAACAAACAAACAAATAAACAAACGACTTGAGGAAGTGGTAAGAAAGATTGCTTTCTAACCAAGAATGTGAATTGGGAAATGAAAGTTCAGCCATATTAAATCAAAACCCCAAGCCTAGATGATAAGAAGAATTATTGGGTTGAAAATTGTCTCTTCCCATGTAATATAGGGCCCCAGACAGAAAAAAATAATGAAAGAATTCTTCTAGGACAGATCAAACACCTTGGATTCCAGAAAAATAAGAAAAGGTGATACAACAAACTCTAAATATGAGCTTTACAGATTTCACAGTTTTGCTTAAAGCTATACCTTCCCAGAAGAAAAAAGATGAGAATTTTTCCTTGGGAAGTGTCCCTGAGTTTTTAAATGTGAATTTCTGCCATGCTATGACATGGTCTCCTAAAGAAGATGGTGCTAACTTAGCCTGAGTTGAGTAAAACAATGATATTCAATGATTTCCCACCCACATAAAGGGCATTAACATAAAAATCTCTGAATAATCTGCCATATAAAAATAACTGTATCATTACTGCTTATTTTACTATTTATAAAGCCCACCTTTGCTACCTAAATTTTCAAGTTTAAAACATTCAGAAATAATGGCATGCAAAATAGTATAAACTATTTTCTTCTTTTAAATGTTGATGTTTATTTTACCTTAAATGTCACAGTTAATGTCTCCATTGTTTTTTCAAACAGTTATAATTTTTATCTTCTTTGTTTGAACTAGATAAAGAAGAAAGATAGGAAATATCATGCAGGTAGAGATGCTAATTTTTCCCCTTATTTAAACAAATAGAATACAGTTAGAACATTTATTCAAATATGTCCAGATTGGTACAATTGGAACATCAAAAAAAATGAAACAGCAGTTGGACAGATGCATGAAAAATTAAGCCATGCCCATAATGAGTGTAACTTGCACAATTCTAGTCATTTCCTGAAATGCCATTGCTTTCTAAAATGTGTTTCCTTGATGCATTTTTAAATACGTATTACACACAATTTCTTTTGGAAGAATTCACATAGAGAATGGTAGGAAATAAAGGCTGAAGTGATATGCAATAAAAGTACAAACAAAAATGACACTTATTTGCAATTATTATCTTATGTTATTAGTGCTAACAACTAGGCCTGAAGTTAACAGAGCATGGTGTGGTTCATGATTTCTTTGTGCTCTGATGGAAGCTAAGAAAGCCCAGCATTCTGGGAAACCAAATCATTAAACCATATAAATAAACAACAATTAACGGTACTTTAAAATAAATGATATGGATGTTTACATCTCTGCTTTCTAATTTTTAGACATAGAGTGGAGTGTAATTTAGTGTAATTGCCACAAGATAACAAGGCATATTAGTTTGGTATTGTCACTTATTAACTACCTATGCAACCTTAGGCAAGCCATCTAATCTTTTAAGCCTTTGTGCTGTTTTGTTTTGTTTTTTGGTAAATGAAAATAATATATCTACCTGCTCATCATCAAAGATTTGATTATCAAAATAGGAATACGGATAAAAATGCCTGGTGGTTTTCATGCAAGGCAGGAGTTTCAGCTAAAAATTTTAATTATCATCAAACTTTCCAACCAGATTAAAATGGTAGCTATGTTATCAAGAAGCTATATGCCAAGTTATTCATTAGATAGGATGGCAGAAATGACTGCCTTATATTCTTTGTTTTTGGGGACTGAGGAGCAAGCCACGCAACACTGAAACTAAATTTTATTTTCTTAACATAATTAAAGTTCAATTTTGAACTTTCATTGTTTAATTATATCAAAAGAACCTATGCAAAATTCCAAATATATAGTTTCTCTTCAAATGTGATTATTTTGGGAAGCTGCCCCAAAATTGCCACAAGCCCCACTTGGTTCTAGAGAGGGATATATTATATGATTTAAGAACATGTAGAATTGTTTTGCAAAATAAATAGAAAATAAATACCATCTCATTTTACTGTGCTTCACTTAATTGTGCTTCATAGATACTGTGTTTTTTACAAATTGAAGTTTTGCCTTGCATAAAGCAAGTCTATTGGTGCCTTTTTTTTAACAGCACATGTTCACTTTGTGTCTACATCACGTATTTGTAATGCTCACATTATTTCAAACTTTTTCTTTATTCTTATATCTGTTGTGGTTATCTGTAATCAATGATTTTTGATATTACCATTGTAATTATTTTGGGATGCCACAAACCATACCCATGTAAAACAGCAAACTTAATATATAAATGGTGTATGTGTTCTGTTGACTACCCCACTGACTGGCCATTTCCCCTTCTCCCTCCCTCTTTTCAGGCCTCCCTATTCCCTGAGAGACAACAATTTTGACATTATACCAATGAATAACTCTATAATGGACTCTAAGTATTCAAGTAAAAAGAAGAGTCACATATCTCTTACTTTAAATCAAAAGTTAGAAATGATTAAGCTTAGTGAAGAAAGCATGTTGAAAGCTCAGATTGGTAAAAACAAGGCCTCATGTGCCAAATATTTAGCCAGCTTGTGAAGGCAAAGAAAAAGTTATTGAAGGACATTAAAAGTGCTACTCCTGTGAACACCCAAAAGAAAATAAAGTGAAATAGGCTTATTGCTGATATAGACAAAGTTTCAGTAATCTGGATAGAGGATCAAACCAGCCACATCATTCCCTTCAGCCACAGCCCAATTCAGGGCAAAGCTTTATCTCACTTCAATTCTATGAAGACTGAAAGAAGTGAGGAAGCTGCAGAAAAAAAAAAGTAGAAGTTAATAGAGGTTTGTTCATGAGGTTTAAGGAAAGAAGCCATCTCCATAACCTAAAAGTGCAAGGTGAAGCAGTAAGTCCTGCAGAAAGTTAATCAGAAGATCTAGCTACTTGATGAGGGTAGCTATATTAAATAATGAATATTCAATGTAGACAAAACAGCCTTATGTATTAAAAGAAGATGCCATCTAGAGTTTTACTGTTAGAGAGAAGTCAATATCAGCTTCTAAGCTTCAAAGGACAGGCTGACTCTCTTGTTAGAGCCTAATGCAGCTGACCACTTTAAGTTGAAGCCAATGCTTATCTACCATTTAAAAATTCCAAGGCTCTTAAAAAATATGCCAAATATACTCTGCCTGTGCTCTATAAATGGAAGAACAAAGCCTGGATGACAACATATTTGTTTACAGTATAGTTTACTGAATATTTTAAGTCCACTGTTGAGACCTAGTGCTTAGAAAAAAGACATTTCTTTCAAAGTATGGCTGCTCATTGACAATTCATCTAGATATCCCAGAGCTCCGAAGGAGGTGTGCAGGGAGATTAACGTTGTTTTCATGCCTGCTAATACCACATCCATTCTGTGGTCCATAGATGAAGGAGTAATTTTGACTTTCAAGTACTATAGTTTAATAATAACATTTTATAAGACCATTGTTGATGTAGATAACAATTCTCTGGTGAATTTTGGCAAAAAATACTGAAAACCTTCTGGAAAGAATTCGTCACTATAGATTTCATTAAGCACACTTGTGATTCATGAGAGGAGGTCAAACCATCAAATTTAACAGAAGTTGATTCCAAACCTCATGCATGACTTTGAGAGGTTTAAGACTTTAGTGGAGGGAGTAACTGAAGTTATGGCAGAAACAGAAAGCATCCTAGAATTAGAAGTGGTGCCTGAATATGTGACTAAAATGCTGCAATCTCATCATAAAACTTGAGCAGATCAGTAGTTGCTTATTATGGATGATCAAAGAAAGTGGTCTGTTGAGATGAAATTTACTCCTAGTAAAGATGCTATGATCATTGTTGACATGACAACAAAGGGTTTAGAAAGTTACATAAACTGATCATGTAGTGTCAGAGTTGAATAGAATTGACTCCAATTTTGAAAGAAGTGGTACTGTGAGCAAAATGCTATCAAAAAGCATCACATGCCACAGATAAATATTTCATGAAAAGAAGAATCAATTGATGTGACTAACTTTATTGTTCTCTTATTTTAAGAAATTGCCAGAGCCACCCCAACTTTCAGCAATCACAAATGAGATCAGACAGCAGCCATCAACATAGAGGCAAGATCTTCCACAGCAAAAAAATTATGACTCACTGAAGGGTTGGACAGTTGTTAGTGAAATAAAGTGTGTTTTTGTTGTTGTTTTAATTTTTGGAGACAGAGTCTCACTCTGTCACCCAGGCTGGAGTGCAGTGGTGCAATCATGACTCACTGAAGCCTTGAACTCCTGGGCTCAGGTGATCTTCCCACCTCAATCTCCTGAGTAGCTGGGACCACAGACATGTGCCCCCACACCCAGCTAATTTTTTGTATTTTTTTATAGAGACAGCATTGTCATGTTGCCAGGCTGATCTCAAATTTCTGGGCTCAAACAATTCTGCCTTGTCCTCCTAAAGTGCTAAGATTACAGGCTTGAGGCACAGTGCCAGGCCAGGTGTTTTTAAATTAAAGTATATACATTGTTTTCTTAGACATAATGCTATTGCACATTTAATAGACTATGGTATAGTGTAAAAGTAACTTTTATACACACTGAGAAAGCAAAATTTAAAAAAGTGACTAGCTTTATTTTGATATTTGTTTCATTGCAATGGTCTGGAACCAAACCCACAATATTTCTGAGGTATGCCTGCATATAAAAGGGCACGATGGCCAACTAGATGCAGCCAGTAAGTGCTACTTGAACCAAGTGAGACTGAATCATCTTGTAAACCACCATAATTTGGACAGTTTTTTGGAAATAAAATGCTGAGAATGTATAGAGAGGTGATGTTGAAGCTGAGGTTGAAGAAAGAGGAAGCTGGTAATCCTCCATGCATTCCCAAACACTAGATCTAGTTCCTGGCCCCAGATGTCTTCTAGGAAAGGGATGAAGAGGGAACTGGGGGATGGTTCCCTCTTGCCATGGAACTCCGAGATCCTAGCTGCAGGTTACCTCATGTCATCCATGGATGTGTGAGCTGGTAGGGAGATCTCCTTAGGGAGCAGGCAGCGACAGTCCCTCTGATGGCACAGAGCCCAGGAGCTTTTGTTTGCTGGGCAGCACCAGCAGACAGTCGTCAGAGGTGCCCATCCCCCAGGTTCCCCATCCCTTTTCAGGAGGCACTGCCCAAGTTTACCTGAGCCAGGAGAAAGTGGGGCCGGCTTCTCTGTTGTACTAGGTAGGATCTGTTCTGCAAGCCCTCCTGTCCACTAGCCATCCTTTGGCCCATGTCTAGCTACCCCAGAAAACAGATGCACAGTGTAGCCTCCATGGCCCAGCACCAGTACACTGCTACACCTGAGTACGTTATCAGAGAACCAGGAGTACACTGAATCCTCCAATGCAGCTGGAACCCAACCCCAACCATAGAATTTTCTGGTGCCCCTAGGGGGTGCAGCATGCAGTTCAGGAGTGCAGAGCTGCAATCTGTGGCCAGCACTCAAGCAGAGGAGGAGCCCTTATCCTCAGAGCACTGAGAGAGGCAAGATGTGCAGGTTCCTGGGCTGGAGAGGGAGCAAAGCATTCCTCCTTCCACAGGGCTGGTCCAGAAAAGGTGTGGGACATCTCCCTGCCACAGTCTGTGCCCAAGGGGGCCCCATGGCCTGAAACATCTAACAAAAGAAATGCGAGCACAGTGCCAGTGATTGGAGGAGGGTCCCCCAAGTCCCTTGAATGGATCTGGTGAGGGAAACATCTTTCTCTCTGCCCCTACTGCAGAAAATATCTGTTAACATGAGGAAGTACAAAAGAGCCATATGGCTGGGTATTAGCCTAGCTACTGGCCATTACTCTTAAGCACCTTCTACTGGATCACAGCCCAAACAGCACCAAAATTTATCCCACTAATAGGTATACCTGTAAAACCAGCACAAGAATTCACCCACAAATAAAGATCCTGTGCAGCACCTTGGCCTTCTGAAAATATCCAGGAATGAAGCTAACTGACTATACTCAACTTACAGCATAGCTTTAACACCAACCATCCCAGATAGAAAAAATCAGCACAAGAAATCTGGCAATTAAAAGAGCCAGAGTGTCCCTTTACCTTCAAACAAGTCCACTAGCTCTCTGGCAATGGTTCATAACCAGTCTGAAATGACTGAAATAACAGAAATAGAATTCAGAATCTGGATGGCAAGGGAGCTCATCAAGATTCAGAATAAAGTTGTAACACAATACAGGGAAACCAAGGAATCCAGTAAAATTATCTAAGAGCTGAAAGAAAAAATAACCTTTTTAAGAAAGAACTAAACTGAACTTCTGGAAAGGAAAAAGTCACTACAAGAATTTCAGAATACTATCAGAATTAGGAACAGCAGAAGAGGTCAAGCTGAGGAAGCAATATCAGAGCTTGAGTTCCACTTATTTGAATCAGCTCAGTCAGATAACAATAAAGAAAAAGGAATTTAAAAAATGAACAAAATCTCTGATAAATATGAGATTATGAAAAGAGAACAAATCTGCTACTTATTGGCATTCTTGAGAGAGAAAAAGAGAATAAACAACTTGAAAAATATATTTGAGGATATAGTCCATGAAAATTTCCCTAATCTTGCTAGGAAGGTTGATACAAATCCAAGAAATATAGAGAACCCTGGCTAGGTACTATAAAAAAATCACATCCTCAAGGCATATATTCATCATATTCAGCATGGTCAAAGCAAAAGAAAAAATCTTGAAGGCAGCTAGAGAGAAGGGTCAAGACACACACAGAGGGGACCCCATCAGGCTGGCAGCAGAACTCTCAGCAAAAACGTTACAAGCCAGAAGAGAGTGGGGGCCTTTTTTTCAGCATCCTTAAAGGAAAGAAATTCCAACCAAGAATTTCATATTCTGCCAAACTAAGCTGCATAAGTGAAGGAGAAATAAAATCCTCAGAAAACAAATGCTGAAGAAATGTGTTTCTACTAGACCAGCATTACAAGAGGCCCTTAAGGGGGTGCTAAACATGGAACCAAAAAAATGATACCTGCTACCATAAAAACACACAACTACATAGCCCATAGGCACTATAAAGCTGCTACACAATAAAATCTGCATAACAACCAGCTAACAACATGATGAGAGGATCAAAGTTACACACAACAATATTAACTTTCAATGTAAATAGCCTAAATACCACACTTAAAAGACATAGAGTGCCAAGCTAGATAAAAAACAAGACCAGTCATCTGTTATCTTCAAGAGACCAATCTCACATGTAACAATACCCACAGGCTCAAAGTGAAGGGATTAAGATCTACCATGCAAATGGAAAACAAAACAGCATAGGAGTCACCACTATATTTATATCAAATAAAACAGACCTTAAACCAGTGAAAGGGCAATGAAAGACATTAAATAATGATAAAGAGCAAAATTCGACAAGAAGACTTAATTATTCTAAATATGTAAGCACCCAATGTCAGAGCAATGAGATTCAGAAAACAAGTTCTTAGAGATCTACAAAGAGATTTAAACGTCACACAATGACAGTGGGAGACTTTAACACCCCACTGACAGTGTTAGACACATTATCAAGGCAGAAAATTAAGAAACTCTGGATTTACAATTGACACTTGACCAATTGGAGCCAATAGACATCTACAGAACACTCCAACAAACAACCACAGAATATACATTTTTCTTATCTATGCATGGAACATATTCTAAGATTGACCACATACTTGGTCATAATACAAGATTCAATAAATTCAAAAAAATTATACCAAGCACACTCTCAGACAACAGAGACAACAGATCAATAAAAATAGAAATCAATATCAAGATCTCTAAAAACTATGCAAATACATGGAAATTAAATAACTTGTTTCTGAATAACTCCTGGGTGAACATCAAAATTAAGGCAGAAGTAAAACATTTTTTGAAATTAATGAAAATAGGGACACAACTTACCAATATATCTAGGATGCAGCTAAAGCAGTATTAAGAGGGAAGTTTATAGCCCCAAATGCCTTCATCAAAAAGTTAGAAAGAACTGAAACTAACAATCTTTGTACCAGAATGAACTAGGTGGGAAAGAAAACCCACCAAAACTAGCAGAAGAAACGAAATAACTAAAATTAGAGAACTTAATGAAATTGAGATGCAAACATTTATAAAAAGATCAAGGATATGAAAAGCTTGTTCTTTGAAAAAAATAAACAAGATTGGTAGACCACTAGCTAGATTAATTTTAAAAAACTAAGAAAAAATCCATATAATTACAATAAAAAATGACAAAGATGACATTAAAACTGATCACATAGAAATACAAAAGATCCACAAAGAATACTATCAACAACTCTATGCACAAAAATTAGAAAATCTAGATGAAATTGACAAATTCCTGGAAACACACAATCTCCCAAAATTGAACAAGGAGGAATGAAACACTGAACTGGCCAATATTTTGCTCTGAAATTGAATCAGTTATAATAATAATTAAAAAAACCAATTGAAAAAATTCCTAAGCAGATGGATTGACAGCCAAATTTTACTGGACATACAAAGAACTGGTATCAACACTGCTCAAACTATTACAAAAAAAAAAAAAACAGAAGGGACTCCTCCATAACTCATTCTATGAAGCCAGCATCAGCCTAATACCAAAATCTGACAGAGACCTGACAAAGAAAGAAAACTTCAGGCCAATATCCCTGATTATCATAAATGCAAAATCCTCAACAAAATATTAGCAAACCAAATCCAGCAGGACATCAAAAAGTTATTTCACCACTATCAAGTAGGCTGTATACCTAGGATGCATGATTAGTTCAACATATGCAAATTAATAAATGTCATTCACCATTAAAAAACAACAAAAAGCAAAAAAACATATGATCATTTCAATGGATGCAGGAAAACCTTTTGATGAAATCCAACATTTTTTTTTTTTTTTTTTTTGAAGAAGTCTTGCTCTGTTACCCAGGCTGGAGTGCAGTGGTGCGATCTCGGCTCACTGCATCCTCTGCCTCCCAGGTTCGAGCAATTTTCCTGCCTCAGCCTCCCGAGTGGCTGGGATTACAGGCGCCTGCCACCGCGCCCGGCTAATTTTTGTATTTTTAGTAGAGACGGAGTTTCACCATGTTGGCCAGGCTGGTCTTGAACTCCTGACCTCCTGATCCGCCCTCCTTGGCCTCCCAAAGTGCTGGGATTACAGGCGTGAGCCACCATGCCAGGCTGATAAAATCCAACTTTCTTTCATGATAAAACCCTCAGCATTGTAGGCATTGGAGGAATATACCTAATATACCTTAAAATAATCCACCTTTGACAAACCTACAGCCAGTATCATACTGAATGGGCAAAAGCTGGAACTATTCCTGTTTAGAACTGTAACAAGACAGGGATGTCCACTCTCACCAGTACTATTCAACATAGTACTGTAAGTTCTAGCCAGGTCGATCAGGAAAGATAAAGAAATAAAAGGCATCCAAATAGGAAAAGAAAAATCAAAGTATCTCTTTTGCTGACAATATCATTTTATATGTAGAAAACCCTAAAGGCACTATCAAATGACTGCTAGAACTGATAAATGAGTTTAGCAAAATTTCAGTATATAAAATGAAAGCACAAAAATTAGTAGCATTTCTGTACAACAATAATGCCCAGGCCGGGAGTCAAATCAAGAAAACAATCCCATTTACAATATCCACAAAGAAAATTAAATACCTTAGAATACAGCTAAATAAGGAGATGAAAGAGCTCTTCAAGGAGAACTAAAAACAATGCTTAAAGACATCAGAGATGACATAAATAATTGGAAAAATATTCCATGCTCCTAGGTTAAAAGAATCAATAGTAAAATGGCCATTCTGCCCAAAACAGTTTATTGATTTAACACTACTCCCATCCAACAACTAACACCATTTTTCTAGAATTAGCAAAAACAAACAAACAAAAATTCTAAAATTTATATGGAATCAAAAAAAGTCCCCCAAATCCAAACCAATCCTAAGCATAAAGACTAAAGCCGAAGGAATCACACTACCTGAATTCAAACTATGCTGTAAGTCTATAATAACCAAACAGCATGTTACTGGTACAAAAACAGACACATAGACCAATGGAACTGAATAGAAAACTCAGAAATAAGGCTGCACACTTACAACCATATGATCTTTGACAAGGCCATCAATAGCATGCAATGGGGAAAGGATTCCCTATTCAATAAATGGTGCCGGGATAACTGGCTGGCCATATGCAGAAGAATGAAACTAGACCATTGCATTTCACTGTGTACAAAAATTAACTCAAGATGCATTTAGTTTTTTTTTTTTTTTTTTTTTTGAGAAAGGATGTCACTCTGTCACCAGACTGGTGTGCAGTGGTACAATCGCGGCACACTACGGCCTCAACCAACTGGACTCAGGTGATCCTCCTACCTCAGTCACCAGAGTTGCTGGGACCACAGGCATACATTACCATGCCCAGCTCATTTTTGTAATATTTTGTAGAAACAGAGTTTCACCATATTGCCAGGCTGGTCTCAAACTCCTGGGCTCAAATGATCTGCCTGTCTCGACCTCCCAAAGGGCTAGGATCACAGGTGTGAGCCACTATGCCTGGCAAAATTTAATATTTAAATGTAAGACTTCAGAGTATAAAAATCTTAGAAGACATGTAAAAAATACCCTTCTCAGCATCTGCCTTGGCAAATAATTTTTGTCCAAGTCACCAACAGCAATTATACCCCCACCCAAAAATATAGACAAACTGGACCTAATTAAACTAAAAAAAGCTTCTGGACAGCAAAAGAAACTATCAAGAGAGCAAACAGACAATCTACCAAATGGGAGAAGATACTTGCAAACTATGTATGAGACAAAGGTCTGATATTCAGAATCTATAAGGAAGTTAATTCAACAAGAAAAACCAAATAACCCAATTAAAAATGGTCAAAGTAAACGAGCAAACACTTCTCAAAAGACAGAAAAGCAGCCAACAAACATGAAAAATATTTGCTCAACATCACTAATCATCAGATTAACTCAAATCAAATCCACAATGAGATACTGTCTCACACCAGTCAAAATGGCTATTATTAAAAGTAAACTAACAAACGTTGTCAAGGTTGTAGAGAAAAAGGAACACATATGCACTGCTTATGGGAATGTAAATTAGTTCAGCCACTGTGGAAAGTAGTTTTGGGATTTCTCAAATAACTTAAAACAGAGCTACCATTCAACCCAGTAATCCCTTTACTGGGTATATACCCACCTCGAAAAAATAAGTGATTTTACCAAAAAGGCACATACACTCGTAAGTTCATCACTGTGCTATTCACAATTGCGAAGACAGGGAATCAACCCATGTGCCCATCAATGGTAGACTGAATAAAGAAAATGTAGTACATATACCCCATGGAATACTATGCAGCCATAATATATAATAAAATTATGTCCTTTGCAGCAATGTGGATGGAGCTAGAGGCCATAATCCTAAGCAAATTAATGCAGGAACAGAAGACCAAATACCATGTCTTCTCATTTATAATGGGAGCTAAACATTGAGCACCCATGAACATAAACATGGAAACAATTGACACTGTGTAGACTGCTAGAGAGGTGAGGGAGGGAGGGAAGCAAGGTTCAAAAAACTACCTGTTGTGAACTATGCTCACCTCCTGAGTGCATTATACCCATGTGATAAAATACCCCCTGTATCTCAAATAAAATATACCCTCTGTATCTAAAATAAAAATGAAAAAAAAGAATGCCCAGGTTAGATTATTGAATAATGAGAAACATAATGTCCTGAACTTTTTAGCTACGGCAGAGTTCCTAACTGAGTACCTCTACATGAACAACCCCAGCCAACATTACAGGAACAAATGCCACCCAGCTGATTCCCACTTTAATTCTTAACCTGCAGAATGAAAACATATGCTTAATTATTTTCTATATTTTAAAATATATATGACAGCTTAGTACTTGCATTCTTACAAGTTAGGAGAAACAAAAACAAGTAACATATTGAAAATTTCATATAAGAAAAAGTATGAAAAAATAATAAAGATGGGGCAAAGTGTAAGAATTACAAAATGGGCATAATTTTAATATAATAGCCAGAGGAAGCCTGGACCAGAAAGTACCATCTGAATCAGCATCTAAGAAAACCGAAAGAGTGAGTCCTGCTGATGTGTAAATGTGTATTACTGTATACATTATTAAAATGACTTTGGTTTTTACCCCAAGATTGGGATATAATGGAGAATTTTTAGCATAGGTATGTTTGGCAAGTCAGCTCTTCTTTTCAAAGTCTTTAAGGAACTCAGCTTCCTTATATCATCTTCAGCACTGGCAACTTCATGGCCAAAGATAAGTAACTTACATGGTATGACCTCATGCAGCAAATGGTGGCACAATTTTACTGCAAGAACAGTTGGACAGTCAAATGTCCAGCAGCAATTCTCTTATTATGAAAGAAGGAGATAATAGATTCTGGTGGACAGCTAGAATAGATTTAGGTGGACAGCTGAAGTCATTACCATATACATGACAATTTAAGCCACAGTACTACATGAGATGAACAAGGGAGTAAATGTGAAATATATGAGAATAATACAAGTAAATGACTATAAGAAAGCTCCAAATAGTCGACATCTCTGTGATTTTGATCATATTAAGTGCAATGAACCCATGACAGATAGAATTTAAATAAGGTCTTGATAAAAAATTGATGGTATGAATGTGATTTCTCTTTGTTGCAAATGAGACCCCCTCCTTATACTAATAATATTATAAAAAAATATACTGCATGGAAATGAAGAATGTATTATTAATACATAATCCAGGTATAGCCTAGATTTGAGCTTGTTAGTTCTACATTAGGTGGTAAGGAATGGGTAACATTCAGGTGGGCTTTGAACAGAGAACTTAATATGAGTGGTAAGTTAAAGAACTTGGAGAGAACTTAGGAGTTTAAGAAGCTCTTGGGACTCATATCTGTATTTTACCTATTGGCATAATCACAGCAATGAAAAAAAATGGTGCTCATTAATCCATATTATTTAACCTATTCTAATTGTGGGAGGCTCTAAGAAACAGTCAAGTTCATTCCTTTGATGATTATTATAAAAGCATAATTATAAAAATTAATTGGGCTATTTACAGTTGAGGAAACCTGGTTATTTAATTGCTCTCTCTGCACCTTACTTCAAACCAAAATGAACCACACAAAGCATCAAAGTGTAGGGGAGAGTCAACATATTTTCCTCTTAAGCTGAGCAGACAATACCTCTTTATTTTCCCTTAGTAATGTTTGTGGAGTTCTGGAATTATGGGTTTACCTCACTGTCAAACTTCTTTCTTTACATTCCGAAACATTCACACTAGAATCCTTTCCCAGAAGCATCATCCAGTTTTTATAGGAAGCATTTTTTGGCTGCTTATTTGCATACCAAAGCCATGGCTGTTGGCCACACGGGGAGAGGAGATAAACCCAGTGGGGTCAGCTGTTCTAAACAGATTTTTAATTAATTATTTTGATTATTACTCCATTTCCAAGTGTCAATCTTCTATTTGTTTACACTGAGCATGCAGCTTCTTTGGGGTTTATTTGAAAATGACCACTATTACCCCTAATATTTGTTGATTAAATCAATTTAGTGCTATCTTCCTTGTAACTTTTAAGAACCCCCAAAATTTGATTTGCTGAGGATATTCCTTCTGGTTCTTAACAACTATTAGATTTTTATTAATTTCTTTAAATATCTTTCTGTCATATAAAAGGAGACTTTTGAGAGACCAACTATCTCAAAACCAGCTTTGCTACGTTTGATTTTCAGTTCCACCAGTTAATAACTTGTAAACTTAGGAAAAGTAACCATTTTAAGTCTAAGTTTCTTCAATTCTAAAACATGATAATATTTACTACTTCAGAGTAATTATTTTGGGAATGACTTTGAATAATTAGACTGGTCTCTAGGATATAGTAAGTATTCAGTAGATACAGATTCTAAAATATTTTTATTATTGTGAGACATATTACAGTCCAATTTGTTAAAACTAGGAACATCTTATTTTTTATACTTTACTTTTTTCAGAGAATTTCCTAATGTGTCATTAGTGTACCAAGGAGATGTAGTTTACTAACCAGTTTGCTAATGTATACAGATGAAGTGGAAGTGTTTAGAAATAAACACAAACATACACAACACTCACCAACACACAAACACAATATCAGATAATTGGACAAAAGTGCAGTTTGAGACCGATTTCAATTATAATTGTGCTACAGGTCAGAAATAAAACCTGCAGCTCTTCCTCAAGATAAACATTGAGGTAAAAACAAGCAGTTGGTTGAAAAATACATTTGTATCACCATTAAAATGATAGTGATCAATGTTTTCTTGAGTATCTTCATCTTGTGTGTAGTGGGAAAGCTAAATTTCATCATATATTTTCTCTCATATTTATTATAACAAACAACAGTATACATTAAACTATTCAATATTCATCTCCTCATCATGTGGAATTAATATTTATCATTTTTGTAGGTTTGTGTGTGTACAAGGCATTATTCAGATTTGCATAAGTAGTTTGCAAAGTATGTATTGTCTTTTCTTCCCCATAAAAGTTGTTTTATTACTTTTCCTGCATTTGGAAGGCCTGTTGCATTATTAATGTCTACATACATGATCTTCATATACTAATATATATTTTTTAAGTTTCCAAACACTTATTTTATTAAACAGAGACTGTGGACATAGTAAGTATTTAGTGTTTATTAGAAAAAACTTGCTTTTTATAAGATTTTTCTTTCATTGTTTCTCTTTATACATTCTCTTCTATATAGCCTTTACTTGGGATGCTGTATTCAGTTAAATTACTTCTAAGGAAATGTTTCTACTGTAGAAAAGAGTCACAAAGTCAAAGTCATTATCATAAAATAGAGCATATATCTCAAGTTGAGGTGCGTTTTTTTCCAACATTGCAGTCCTCCTTTTAGTTGCCTGCTTTCAAATTCAGCTTCATGCCAATAATTATCTACATAAAATTTTTTTTCAAATTGCAACACAAGGGAAAGTCCTCAAGCTATATTATTCTACACAATTCATTCTCATTCACTCAGGCCTTACTAATCTAGACTTCAGGTTCAACAACATACCATAGTTTACAGTTTTATGAATGAGTGGAGTCATTTTATGGGCTCTAAGAATCCATAGAGAGAGAAGTCTAGGATAAGTACAACCTTAGTCAGTTCAGATTGCTGTAACAGAATACTATAGAATGGGTAGTTTAAACAACAGACGTTTATTTCTCATGAGTCTGAAAATGAGGAAGTTCAAGATCATGATGTTGGCATATCTGGTATCTGGTGATAGCACTCTTCCTGATTTGCAGATGGCTGTCTTCTTATACCATCACATGGCCAAAAGGAAAATCATATCTCTCATATTTCTTCTTATAACGGTACTCATTTCATTTATTAAGGCTTCACAATTATGACCTAATTACCTCCCAAAGGCTCTACCTTCTAATACCATCACATTGGGGATTAAAAGTTCAACATATACATTTGAAGGGACACAAATATAGTGTCCATGATAAGTACTATCCTTTTTCTGTAGGATAGACTTTTCCATTCCCTCTTCCATGCAAATGTGTGTTTTACACCATCTTGCTGAAAGAACTTGATTTTAATCTTTTGAGATACATAAGATTGTTGTAATTTTTATAGAAGACTAAAAATTCATGCATCAGAAGCCTACACTACAATTATTTATTAAATACTCTTTGTTAGCTACTGTAATTTTAGTTATTCTGAAAATATTTGAATTTTTTCACTTAACAGAACTTTCAGTCATGTTGAGAAACAAGAAAACAGTTAAAATTTTCTAAAATTTTACACATACCCCTCCCACAGATATATAAATATATATATCCCAAATAAACTTTTCTCTTCAAACAAGTAGAATATTTTTTATTGAGTTAAAGTGATTGTTCAGTGATTTAGAACACAGCTATTCGGCAAAACTACCTAATTGGAACAAAAAATGAAAATTCAAAAACAAGAAATAAGCACAACAAACAAAACAACATGAAATCAGTCTTTGAGCAGCCAAAAATTATGTTGCGAAGTCTAAAACTCAAACACTTTGTTTATAGCATTCTTTAAAGACTGTGGTTTTCTTTAAGACAATTTGATAAGTAACAAATTCGTTTGCAATGTGTGGAACTCACTCAGATCCTGATTAGAAGAAAACAACAGCAATACAGTGATTTGTAGTAATAGAGGAAATTGAACATTATTCAGGTCTGAAAAATTATTATTAATGTGGAGCATATTATATGGCTTTGTTTATAAAAATCTTTATATATTAGAAATATACTGAAAATTTATGGTTGAAATTATATGTACCATCATAGCCTTGAATTTGCTTTAAAATTGTCCAGACATGGGAAAAAAACGGTGGAGGTGGGATGGACATTTTATTTTCATCGCAACAGAGAAATGTGCAAATGATATTTGACCCATTAGTTGTTAATCTTTGCACAATATGTTGATCATAAACAGAGTTTTGGAATTGAAATGTATACAAAAGTTTGGAGAAGAGGAGTGACAGTGACTTCAACACACAAAAATATAAATAATGTGAGTCCCTAAATAGTTATTTTTATATGCAGATATCTAAACACCTCCTAAAACTTTGGATTCATATGTAAAATTTTAAAAGAAATATTTCTAATTAATGTCTCAAAAAATTCTCATAATTGTCTTAATTTTGATACCAACACAATAAGGAAGTTTGAGAACCCTTTCTATACATAAGCAATCAATTAAAGAAAATTTTATATTGGTTTATAAAATATGAGAGATAATGTTTAAACTACAGCATAGTCAATTCCTTAGTCTTAGATATTCCAAGTAGCTGGTTAATAAATCCACTTTCTCTTCTCATTGACAAGCAAATAGCATTTTATTCTTACCATATTAGCCAAAACGTATGAAGTTACACAATTTTATGAAAATAGATTTGATTTAAATGGCAAGCCTGGTCACACTGAAGGAAAAGTGCTTCTGCTATCACACATAGCATTTCTTGGAGCATTGATCATTATTTGCAGGACTCCTTCCCAAATTACTAGTCAATTTTTTGGGGGTCAAGAAAGTCAATGTAAGAGATATCAGGCTATTGACCCTGATTTAAATCATGCCAAGAATTACTGGGAATGTAGGACTTTTATTGTATCTATCAATGACTACCCACATTTAGCCAGTTTTGTTCTTTCTTATTCAAACATGGAACAAAACATTGGAGTAATACATATGAATATTGATAATTCATTTGTTTTTCTTGGTGAATGTAATCCCTTTTTCTTTGACTATTAACATACATTATCTTACTTTCTATAAGGCAGCTCAAGAAATAATCAGAAAAAGGGCTTGGCAGTTAATATGATATCTTTCTGTAGCAATGTCACTACAATTAAGGCTTACTATTACTATATTGGACTAAAGCTCTAAAGTATTTTCCAAAAAAATACTGGTTTTTTTTTGGTATTGTTTTTAATTCTAGAGCAGCTTCATAAAGAACCTATTTATGGAAATAAGAGCAGGGATATAGTACGATGTAATACAAGATAACAACATCAGGAAGCAATTATTACCACTAGGAGTGACTAGTTACTGGGAGATACTGTGGGTATGTGTGGGGGGATCTTTTGACATAAATTGTGGTCTTTTGTAGAAGGATGAAGTGAATGTACAAATAGCAACCTAGCAGTTAATGAATTGGGAGGAATGACCTCAATTTCATCCTGCCTTTCAATTTCTTGTTGTGGATCCTAATAGCCAAACTCAAAGGAAGTCAGAAAGCAAGGAAACACTTCAATGTAGTGCATACGGGTCATTCTACCAAGGCATGAAATAGAGTGAAAAAGGGATGGGTAGGCATTTAAAGGGGAAAATTGAAGATATATTGCACACACTGGGTCTGCTTTCATGAATGACTGGACCCAAGGGATCGCATGTAGTTGTTAGTAATCTCCTTTTGTCTATTTCTTGGCTTTCCTCTCCTCTGTGTTGACATTATTTTCAGGAAAATTCTCCCTATACGTTGGAATTTTTTTCTACTATTTTTTCTCTATTTTTACATTTCTATTCTTTTTTTAGACTTTCCCCCAACATTTGGATTCTACTATAGTCTATCAATCCCTGAAACCAAAGATTGTATTATTTCAATGTGCTATAACAAAAAAAAAAAGACTCAGAGAAGAGACTCTGATTGATTATGCTTAGTTTCTGTGCACATTTCTCAACCAATCACTGTAAATGAAAAAATATAGTGCTATGTCTGGCCACAATGGTGTTCCTGGATCATGCCTAGGGCTTACAGGAATAAAGAAAGGAGGAGTAACTCAATCACAACAATGTGTATTAAGACAGTTCCTCAAAAACAAAAACAAAAACAAAAAAACAAACAAACAAAAACAGACGCTACCACCACATGAAGGGGAAAGGGAATTTGGGGTAGGCAAAAAAAATATTCACTACATCTTCTATTTTTACCCATTACATTTCGCTCACTGTGCCTCAAATAAATGTTCTGACAATAGTAAGATGGGTTTATACTTTTGATAGGGCTTAGGTATTTTATTTTTTTAATAAAAGCTGTTCTAAACGATTCTTATTTGAAGTCAAGTTTGATAACCAGTAATATAGTTATTCACTCATAAAAATTTCAAAAATAACTATATTAGTGAAAGTTGTATTTGTTCTCAATAATAAGCTATCTAATTTAAATCCAAATAATATCTTATGGTAAGGAAGTTACTATTTCAAATAATAAGCAGCCATGTTTATATCCTGAGATTAAAAGGCCTATTAAGGGGTAATAAAAATGTCTGAATAAGGCAAACACTTTATAAAGTACATACCCTTGAGGAGTACTGAGCTATCTGGAAATGTAGGCTGCAACATGACACATAAGATTCCCGCAACTTTAGTGCAGTTCTGAGGTTTTTCTTTGATTTCTTAATATTGTTTAATAAGTATACTTATTAAATACCTATCAGAACAAATAACTTTGATAGATGATACAGGAAGTATAAATGTTGAAACACCCCTTGCCCATTCCATATACCAAAATAAAAATTTATACAAACGTGAGGGGATATTAGTGAGAGAGAGATTAATTCTTATAAAGTCAATCAGTAATTTATTGAAGGAAATGAGATTCGCATCAATCCTGTAAAAGAAGATATTTAGAGAGTTGATACATTCTATAATCACAAGATTTTATATAAATTCCGACCTATGTTACATGAATAATAAATATTTAGGAAGTGAATATGTTCACATATGAATAAATTAATGCACAATAATATTGAAAAGATGTTTTTGTTCTCTTTTTTTATTATAAGTTTTCAGATACATGTGCAGAATGTGCAGGTTTGTTACATATGTATACATGTGCCATGGGGATTTGTTACACCCACGAACTCGTCATCATCTACATTAGGTATTTCTCCTAATGCTATCCCTCCCCTAGCCCCAACCCCCCAACATGCCCTGGTATGTGATATTCCCCTCCCTGTGTCCATGTGTTCTCATTGCTCAACTCCAACTTATGAGTGAGAACATGCGATGTTTGGTTTCCTGTTCTTGTGTTAGTTTGCTGAGAATCGTGGTTTCCAGCTCCATCCATGTCCCTGCAAAGGACATGAACTCATCCTTTTTTTGTGGCTGCATAGTATTCCATGGTGTACATGTGCCACATTTTCTTTATCCAGTCTAGCACTGATGGGCATTTTGGTTGGTTCCAAGTCTTTGCTATTGTGAAGAGTTCTGCAATAAACATATGTGTTCATGTGTCTTTACAGTAGAATGATTTATAATCCTTTGGGTATATACCCAGTAATGGGAATACTGGGTCAAATAGTATTTCTGGTTCTAGACCCTTGAGGAATCACCACACTGTCATCCACAATGGTTGAACTAATTTACACTCCCACCAACAGTGTAAAAGCTTTCCTATTTCTCCACATCCTCTCCAGCATCTGTTGTTTCCCGACTTTTTAATGATCACTATTCTAACTGGTGTGAGATGGTATCTCATTGTGGTTTTGATTTGCATTTCTCTAATGATCAGTGATGATGAGCTTTTTTACATATGTTTGTTAGCTGCATAAATGTCTTCTTTTGAGAAGTGTCTGTTCATATCCTTTGCCCACTTTTTGATGGTTTTTTTTCCTTTAAATTTGTTTAAGTTATTTGCAGATTCTGGATATTAGCCCTTTTTCAGATGGATAGATTGCAAAAATGTTCTCCCATTCTGTAGGTTGCCTGCTCACTCTGATAATAGTTTCTTTTACTGTGCGGAAGCTCTTTAGTTTAATTAGATCTCATTTGTCAATTTTGGCTTTTGCTGCCATTGCTTTTGGTGTTTTAGTTATGAAGTCTTGGCCATGCCTATGTCCTGAATGGTATTGCCTAGGTTTTCTTCTAGGGTTTTTATAGTTTTAGGTCTTACATTTAAGTCTTTAATCCATCTTCAGTTAATTTCTGTAAGGTGTAAGGAATGGGTCCAGTTTTAATTTTCTGCATATGGCTAGCCAGTTTTCCCAACACCATTTATTAAATAGGGAATCCTTTCCCCATTACTTTTGTCAGGTTTGTCAAAGATCAGATGGTTGTAGATGTGTGGGGTTATTTTGAGGCCTCTGTTCTGTTCCATTGGTCTATATATCTGTTATGGTACCAGTACCGTGTTGTTTTGGTTACTGCAGCCTTGTAGCATAGTTTGAAGTCAGGTAGCATGATGCCTCCAGCTTTGCTCCTTTTGCTTAGGATTGTCTTGGAAATGTGGGCTCCTTTCTGGTTCCATATAAAATGTAAAGTAGTTTTTTCCAATTCTGTGAAGAAAGTCAAAGGTAGCTTGATGGGGATAGCATTGAATCTATAAATTATTTGGGCAGTATGGCCATTTTCATGATATTGATTCTTCCTACCCATGAGCATGGAATGTTTCTCCATTTGTTTGTGTTCTCTCTTATTTCCTTGAGCAGTGGTTTATAGTTCTCCTTTAAGAGGTCCTTCACATCCCTTGTAAGTTGTATTTCTAGGTATTTTATTCTCTTTGTAGCAATTGTGAATAGGAGTTCACTCATGATTTGGCTCTCTGTCTATTATTGGTGTATAGGAATGCTTGTGATTTCTGCATACTGATTTTGTATCTGAGACTCTGCTGAAGTGGCTTATCAGGTTAAGCCACTTCAGCAAAGTTCAGGCGATGGGGTTTTCTAAATATACAATCATGTCATCTGCAAACAGAGGCAAGTTGACTTCCTCTCTTCCTATTTGAATACTCTTTATTTCCTTCTCTTGCCTGATTGCCCTGGCCAGAACTTCCAATACTATGTTAAATAGGAGTGGTGAGAGAGGGCATCCTTGTCTTGTGCCAGTTTTCAAAGGGAATGCTTCCAGTTTGCCCATTCAGTATGATATTGGTTGTGGGTTTGTCATAAATACCTCTTATTATTTTGAGATATGTTCCATCAATACCTAGTTTATTGAGGGTTTTTAGCATGAAGGGGTGTTGAATTTTATCGACGGCCTTTTCTGCATGTATTGAGATAATCATGTGGTTTTTGTCATTGGTTCTGTTTATGTGATAGATTACACTTATTGATTTGCATATGTTGAACCAGCCTTGCATCCCAGAGATGAAGCCAACTTGATCATGGTGGATAGCTTCTTGATGTGCTGCTGGATTTGGTTTGCCAGTATTTTAATGAGGATTTTCACATTGATGTTCATCAGGGATATTGGTCTGAAATTTTGTTTTGTCTCAGCTAGGTTTTGTTATTAGGATGATGTTGGCCTCATAAAATGAGTTAAGGAGGAGTCCCTCTTTTTCTATTGTTTGGAATGGTTTCAGAAGGAATAGTACCAGCTCCTCTTTGTACCTCTGGTAGACTTTGGCTGCGAATCCATCTGTTCCTGGGCTTTATTTGGTTGGTAAGCTATTAATTACTGCCTCAATTTCAGAACTTGTTATTGGTCTATTCAGGGATCAACTTCTTTCTGGTTTAGGCTTGGGAGGGTGTATGTGTCCAGGAACTTATCCATTTCTTCTAGATTTTCTAGTTTTATTTGCATAGAGGTGTTTATAGCATTCTCTGATGGTCATTTGTATTTCTGTGGGATCAGTGGTGATATCCCCTTTATCACATTTTATTGTGTCTATTTGATTCTTCTCTCTTTTCTTCTTTATTAGTCTGGCTAGTAGTCTATCTGTTTTGTTAATCTTTCCAAAGAAACAGCTCCTGGATTCATTGATTTTTTCAAAATGTTTTTTGTGTCTCTATCTCCTTCAGTTCTGCTCTGATTTTAGTTATTTCTTGTCTTCTACCAGCTTTTGAATATGTTTGCTCTTGCTTCTCTAGTTCTTTTAATTGTGATGTTAGGGTGTTGATTTTAGACTTTTCCTGCTTTCTCCTGTGGCCATTTAGTGCTATAAATTTCCCTCTACACACTGTTTTAGCTGTGTCCCAGAGATTCTGGTACGTTGTGTCTTAGTTCTCATTGGTTTCAAAGAACTTATTTATTTCTGCCTTAATTTTGTCATTTACCCAGTAGTCATTCAGGAGCAGGTTGTTCAGTTTCCATGTAGCTGTGTGGTTTTGAGTGAGTTTTTTAATCCTGAGTTCTAATTTGATTGCACTGTGGTCTGAGAGACTGTTCACTATGATTTCCGTTCTTTTGCATTTGCTGAGGAGTGTTTTACTTTCAATTATTGGTCAATTTTAGAATAAGTGTGATGTTGTGCTGAGAAGGATGTATATTCTGTTGATTTTGGGTGAAGAGTTCTGTAAATGTCTATTAGGTCTGCTTGGTCCAGAGCTGAGTTCAAGTCCTGAATATGCTTGTTAATTTTCTGTCTCATTGATCTGTCTAATATTGACAGTGGGGTGTTAAAGTCTCCTACTATTATTGTGTGGGAGTCTAAGTCTCTTTGTAGGCCTCTAAGAACTTGCTTTATGAATCTGGGTGCTCCTGTATTGGGTGCATATATAGGATAGTTAGCTCTTCTTGTTGCATTGATCCCTTTACCATTATGTAATGCCCTTCCTTATCTTTTTGGATCTTCATTGATTTAAAGCCTGTTTTATCAGAGACTAGGATTGCAACCTTTTCTTTTTTTTCTTTTTTTTTTTTTTTTTTGCTTTCCATTTGCTTGGTAAATATTACTCCATCCCTTTATTTTGTACCTACGTGTGTCTTTGCATGTGAAATGGGTCCCCTGAATACAGCACACCTATGGGTCTTGACTCTTTATCCACTTTGCCAGTCTGTGTCTTTTAATTGGGGCATTTATCCCTTTTATATTTAAGGTTAATATTGTTATGTGTGAATTTGATCCTGTCATTATGATGCTAGCTGGTTATTTTGCCCATTAGTTGATGCAGTTTCTTCATAGTGTCAATGGTCTTCACAATTTGGTATGTTTTTGCAGTGGCTGGTACCAGTTTTTCCTTTCCATATTTAGTGCTTCCTTCAGGAGCTCTTTTAAGGCAGGCCTGATGGTGACAAAATCTCTCAGCATTTGCTTGTCTGTAAAAGGTTTTATTTCTCCTTCACTTATTAAGCTTAGTTTGGCTGGAAATGAAATTCTGAGTTGAAAATTCTTTCTTTAAGAATGTTGAATATTGGCCCCCACTCTCTTCTGCCTTGTAGGGTTTCTTCAGAGAGTTCCACTGTTAGCCTGATGGGCTTCCCTTTGTGGGTAACCTGACCTTTCTCTCTGGCTGCTCTTAACATTTTTTACTTCATTTCAACCTTGGTGAATCTGATGATTATGTGTCTTGGAGTTGCTTTTCTGGAGGAGTATCTTTGTGGTGTTCTCTGTATTTCCTGAATTGGAATGTTGGCCTGTCTTGCTAGGTTGGGGAATTCTCCTGGATAATATCCTAAAGAGTGTTTTCCAACTTGGTTCCATTCTCCCCATCACTTTCAGGTACACCAATGAAACATAGGTTTGGTCTTTTCACACAGTCCCATATTTCTTGGAGGTTTTGTTCGTTCCTTTTCATTCTTTTTTGTCTAATCTTGTCTTCATGCTTTATTTCATTGAGTTGATCTTCAATCTCTCATATCCTTTCTTCTGCTTGGTTGATTTGGCTATTGATACTTGTGTATCCTTCACGAAGTTCTCATGCTGTGTTTTTCAGCTCCATCAGGTTATTTATGTTCTTCTCTATACTGGTTATTCTAGATAGCTATTCCTCTAACCTTTTTCCAAGGTTCTTTGCTTCTTTGTATTGGGTTAGAACATGTTCCTTTAGCTCAGAGAAGTTTATTACCCACCTTCTGAAGCCTACTTCTGTCAATTTGTCGAACTCATTCTCCATCCAGTTTTGTTCCCTAGCTGGAGAGGAGTTGTGATCCTTTGGAGGAGAAGAGGTGTTCCTGTTTTTAGAATTTTCAGCCTTTTTGTGCAGGTTTTTCCTCATCTTCATGGATTTACCTACCTTTAGTCTTTGATGTTGGTGACCTTCTGATGTGGTTTCTGTGTGGAAGTCCTTTTAGTTGATGTTGATGCTATTCCTTTCTGTTTGTTAGTTTTCCTTCTACAGTGAGGCCCCTCTGCTGCAGGTCTGCTGGAGTTTGCTGGAGGCCCACTTCAGACCCTGTTTCCCTGGGTATCACTAGTGGAGGCTGCAGAAGAGCAAAGATTGCTGCCTGTTCCTTCCTCTGGAAGCTTCATCCAAGAAAGGCACCCACCAGATGCCAGCCAGAGCTCTCCTGTATGAAATGTCTGTCGACCCCTGCTGGGAGGAGTCTCCCAGTCAGGAGGCACAGCGGTCAGTGACCCACTTGAGAAGGCAGTCTGTCCCTTAGCAGAGCTTGAGCACTGTGCTGTGAGATCCACTGCTCTCTTCAGAGTCAGCAGGCAGGAACATTTAAGTGTGCTGAAACTGCACCTACAGCCACCCCTTCCCCCAGGTGCTCTGTCTCAGAAAGATAGGAGTTTTATCTATAAGCCCCTGATTGGGGCTGCTACTTTTCTTTCAGAGATGCCCTGCTCAGACAGGAGGGACCTAGAGAGGCAGTCTGGCTACAGCAGCTTTGCTGAGCTGTGAGGCCTCCACCCAGTTCAAACTTCCTGGTGGCTTTGTTTACACTGTGAGAGGTAAACCGCCTACTCAAGCCTCAGTAATGGCAGATGCCCCTTCCCCCTCCAAGCTCAAGTATCCCAGGTTGACTTCAGACTGCTGTGCTGGCAGCAAGAACTTCAAGCCAGTGGACCTTAGCTTTCTGTGCTCTAGGGGGTGGGATCCACTGAGATAGCCCACTTGTTTTCTTGGCTTCAGCCCCCTTTCAAAGGGAGTAAACAGTTCTGTCTTGTAGGCATTCCAGCTGCCACTGGAGTATGCAAAAATACTCCTGCAGCTAGCTCGGTGTCTGCCTAAATGGCCACCCAGTTTTGTGCTTGAAACCCAGGGCCCTGGTGGCATGGCACCTGAGGGAATCTCCTGGTCTGCGGGTTGCAAAGACCATGGGAAAAGCGTAGTATCTGGGCTGGAGTGCACCATTCCTCATGGCACCATCCCTCACAGCTTTTCTTGACTAGAAGATGGAGTCCCCTGACCCCTTGTGCTTCCCAGGTGACGCAATGCTCCACCCTGCTTTGGCGCATCCTCCATGGGCTGCACCCACTTTTAACCAGTCCCAGTCAGATGAGCCAGGTACCTCAGTTGGAAATGCGGAAATCACTTGCCTTCTGCATTGATCTTGCTGGGAGCTGCAGACTGGAGCTGTTCCTATTCAGCCATCTTGCAAGCCACCCAGAAAAGTTTTTAAGTCAGGTATAAAAAATGGCATAAAGGTTTGGAATTGGGAAGCAAGTGGTATGTTTAGAGAAGAAAAAAGATTCAGACAGACTGGGAGTGGTGGCTCACGCCTGTAATCCTAGCACTTTGGGAGGCCGAGGCAGGTGGATTACCTGAGCTCAGGAGTTCAAGACCAGCCTGGGCAACATGGTGAAACCCTGTCTCTACTAAAATATAAAAAATTAGCCAGGCATGGCAACATACGCCTGTAGTCCCAGCTACTCAGGAGGCTGAGGCAGGAGAATTGCTTGAACCCGGGAGGCGGAGGTTGTAGTGAGCCAACACTGCACCACTGCACTCCAGCCTGGGTGACAGAGTGAGACTCCATCTCCAAAAAAAGATCCAGACAACTAGAATATGATTTTTTACTTACCTTAGATGTGGGCCATTAATGGTCACCTGAGTTTATTCTTTACTTTTCATTATTTCATCAAGATAGTGACATTAACTTGGAACATTTCTTCTGTAATGAGTTGTGTTTTCCTGAATGCATTTACTCTTAGGCTTTTCTCAAGAAAGTACATGAACTGGCTCTTTTTTTGTTCTTTCTACTCTGAAAGGAATGAGAGACACTTATCCTTTAAACACTCCCTTAGGTTACTAATAATGGAGAGAGGATATAATTGTGCCTACACTGAACAAATTGCTAGCTGAAATGTCATTTTATAGCGGGCCAATGGAAGACTTTACTCAGTTTTCTTGCCTCAGTATAAAGAAAAGCACCATCAAACATTTGATTGCCTTGCCATAACTTAAGACGTAGGCTTCAGTTTCTTTTTTTTTTTTTAGCACATTGCAAACTATTTACTCTGTGTTCTTGATCCATTCCACCACTATTATAAAAGCAATATGAGTTTGACACTTTGTACTTTGTATTAATGAGATACTTATTTCCCAAGAGCGGTTCTAGAAATTTAAACCTCAACATTAGCAAACTGTTAACTAAAGCCACAACATTTCTCCAAATGTTTATCTTTTTATTAAAAGAGTATCTATGTCTGGTTTCTTCAATTCTGTGAACAATTTGTCTTTCCCACTTGTCTCCAATTGTCAGGTCTTCCTAAATATTTATTCACATGTAAACTTGCCAAATCAAGTTAATGTTCTGCATCACACTTCAAAAACTGCTAATTCTAACAAACACCATAGCAGGGCAGGTGTAAGAAAAAATATATTTACTTTTACAGCAAAAATGTGAAGTCTCTACTTAAACAATTGTATCAGGACTAAGCTATCAATTGCACATGGCTTTCTTATTTATTTATTCCTCACTTTTTTGCAAGAAATAATTTATGATATTCATAATTTTAGTCAACATAATTATATATTTTATATTTTAGTGAGTCATATCTGCAGATTGAGTAAGAACACACAGAAACATTCTCTTTCTGTACTTGGTTTTCAACTAACAAAATTCGTTTTAATTCTTTGATATGCAGATTGATACAGAATTTTTAGTTGTTTGTGAATCTATCTGAAAATCTCTTTGGTGTTTCACAGTGTACTAAAGACACTTAAAAGACTTTTAAATTTTTTTTTTCAATTTTAGTACCATATTGGTAATGATGAATTACTGATTTTATAAACATTATTTTTATCTTTTTGAGAAATAATAAAATCACCTTTTTATTAGCACAAAATATGAAAATGAAAATATACACATTTTGATTGATAGCATAAAAAGTTTGCATCTTAACCCATCTCATTTTTAAATTTCTTATTCCTCACTGGAAAGTAGATATCTTCTGCTGGGGAGTGAGGAGAGGGAACGAGGAGGATGGGTCAATAGATGCAGCAAACCACCATGGCAAACATATACATATGTAACAACCCTCCACGTTCTGCACATGTATCCTTTTTATGTTTTGTTGTTGTTGTTGTTGTTGTTGCTGTTGTTTCAGAAGAAATACAGAAAAAAAGGAAATCTTCTGTTAGGCTGATAGCACTGGACTACAGTATGCAGGGCAATGTTTTCAAATTAGTTGAGAAGCCTCCATTAGAGTAAAGGTACCAGTTACACTTGCCTTAAAGTTTAGTCCAATTTCAAAAATTGAAAATGCTTCAGATTATGCATTTTAAATCATTATTTGGAATAGAATTAGACTTAGAGAGGTATACACAATTGCTCCTAACACTGTTAGTAGGGTGGAGGTTCCACAACAGGAGGGACAACCTAAAGGACCAGGGGAAATCCTCCCACAGAGTGCTCATTTGTTCACTGTGGATACAACCCCAGGTAAACAGACCCCCATCCCAACTTTAAGACAGTTGTTGCAGGGGTTCTGCCGAGGGGGAAAGGAAGGATGTAAGGGATAATAGCACAGCATCTATGCCTGAGGAGACTAATTTTATTTGAAAAGGAGAGTGGAGAACTATATGCTTAGGGACATGGTAGTAAACAATAAAAGTCTTGGTAAAGAACATTTAAAAGGAGGGTGATAGCTTCTTGAGAAGGCAAAATGTCAAAGAAGTCAGAGATTCAGTGAAGAGAACCAGGAAAAAAGACACCCCAAAAGAGCCCTCCTGGTATCAGGGTCAATTCTGAGTGTTGAGAAGTCTTTGGATAAGCACTAGCTTGCACCTACTGAGCAGCAGCCAAAGCAAGTTGTGGTGCAGAATTGAAATTATTCCCCAAGCTACACACATACTCAAAACACCCATGATAGAATCCACATTGACAGGACAGGCTTTAAAACAATCTCTGTCAAAGCACTAAACCAAAAGCTACTTTGACCCATGAAAGACTCTTTGGATGCCAGACTTAAAAGCATATCATGGTAATCCTGGCAAAGAAAATATCTACTCAGGAGCTATCAGAGAAAGAAACCTCAAGCTACTAGTCTCTGAATGAATATGAGGTAAACATACATAACATAATCTTCATGAATTGTGATAGAGACTTTTAAGCCACACACACACACACACACACACACACAGCTAAAGGCAAAAATTAAAAATCTAGCAGGCTAAGAGCACAACCTCTTACTAATAAGTGGTATAAGCTGACCTAGTGGTGACACTAGGTAACCATGCTAAAAGATAAAAATGGAGAAAATATTAGTAGGAACATCAGATTCTTCTTACTGTGAAGAAAATATATTTTTCAGAATTAACTAAGCCAAATCATTAAACAAACAACAAAACAAAACATACAAAAATATTACAGTAATCCCCTTACCTTTCCTGTTGCTTTGAAATTCCAATTTTTATTACAAATTAGACATTTTAGATAATAAGTTGTAACAATTCTAGATAAACCGTATTCTCTAAAATGTCCTTATTTCAACCAAAAAAAAATGTTTACTTAAACAGGAAAATGAGACTGATACATAGGGAAAAAGCCATGCAAAAGAAATAGACTTTGAGGGATAGAAACGTGGCAACTTATCAGAAAATATTTTCAAAGAAGCTATTATAACTATGCCCACAAAACTAAAGAAAAAAAAGTTAAAATTTTGAAGGAATATATGTTGATAGTATTTCACCAGATACAATATATCAAAAAATGGAAATAATTAAAAAGGATTTAGTTGAAATATTAAAGGTGAAAAATATAACAACCAAAATGAAAAAAAAAGAACTAGAAAGTTTAATAGATTTGAGCTGTCATGAGAATCAGTCAGTGAACTTGAAGATAGATTGTTAGAGATCAGTATTCTGAAAAACAGAGAGGAAAAATGATGAAAAATGGCAGTGTCAGAGAAATATGGTGTGGCATTAAGCATACTAACATATACATAATGAATGTACTGGAAAGAGAAGAGGGAACAAGAGATAGAAAAATGTTTGAGAAAATAATGACTGAAACATTTCAAAATTGCATGAAAAACATTAATTTAGACATTTACAAGTCTCACCAAATTCTAGGTAGGGTAAATATGAGAAGATCCACACTCAGAAAATTCATTATAAAAATATTGAAAGACAAAGAGAAATTATTGAAATCAACAAGAGAAAAATAATACATCATGTAGAATATAAGAACAGTATCTGACTTTCCATCAGAAATAATAGAAGCTAGAGGCATTGTGACAATATATTCAATGTGCTAAAAGTAAAACAAAACTAAACAAAACAAAAACTGTCAACCAATCAATCAGGAATGTTTTGGCAAAATAAGGCCTTTATCTGTTACGGAAAAATTGACATAATTCATTTCTAGCATATCTATCTTATGAGAAATAGTAAAGAAAGTTATTTAGGGTGAAGAACTGATAATTATGGAGTAATTTGAATCTTCACACAAAAGGCACTGGTAAAATATAATTATGTAATTAATTAGAGAAAATGGTATATAGTTGTATAATCTCTTTTCTCTTATTTGAAGAGCAACTACATAAAACAATATATAATTTTCTTATTGAACCCATAATATGTGGAAATACAATTTATGTAACAATATTAATACAAGAAGAAAGGTAGGAACAAAGATGGATTGTATTAAGGATGTAAATAATAACAGATGATACCTCATATCCAGAAGAAGAAACATAATCGTGTCCACATTTGTGACTTTTATTCAACATTGGATTTTAGGTTCTAGCAAGGCCAATTTGGGAAATAAATAAATAATAAATAAGTAAACACCATTTAGATTGAAAATGAAGACTTAAAACAATTTTATTTTCAGATAATAACATCTTATGTAGAGAAGATTCCAAGGAATATACTAAATATCTATTAGAAATAATAAGCAAGTTCACAATCTTTGTCAGAACACAGGATCAGTATACAAATATCAGTTGTATTTCTATTTTGATTGAGTAATTAGAAATATTTTGATTGAGTAATTAGAAAATAAAATTAAGGAAATGAGTTACTTTACAACAGCATCAAAAGAATAAAATTCTTCTGATAACCATCCTTGTACTCTCTATGTCCAACTAAAAACTTAGTGAAAGAAGCACAACACTTTAGTACTGAAAAGTATAAAAGAAGTAAAAGTCATACTATGTTTATAGAACAGAAAACAATATCATTACCATAATATTACCCAAGTTGGTCTACAGATTAAATACAAATCCAATCAAAATTACATCTTGCTTTTTTTTGCAGAAATTGTCAGATGCTCCTAAAATTTATATGAAAATTCAAGACACTCATAATAGCCAAAACAATCCTGAAAAAGAAAAAACAAATTGAAAAGTCACAGTCTACTATAAAACTATAGTCATCACTTATTTGTAATACTAGCATGAAGGTATAAATATATATCAATAATTAGAAATTAGAGTATAGAAACAAACTCTTACATTTATGATCAATTTTTGACAACTACACCAAAATAATTCAATGGGAAAAGAGCACATTGTTTAGGTACCACTAGATATCTACATGCAAAAGCATGAATTTGAATCCCTACTTCACACTATTTGGAGAACCTGAAATTAATAACCTCCTGAAGGGAGAAGTGATTGAAAAATGTGTGTTTATTGAGAGAAGGAGCAAGAAAAATAAAAAAGTCTAAATTCACACTTTAATTATTTAACTTCTCATAGCTTCACTTCAATATCTCTAAGTCAGCTCGGAAACTGTTCAGAGTGAATAACTGGAATAAATAAAGATACACGGTGCTCATTATTTTTCAGATAAATATGATCAATGAGCGGATGTAGGTCTAAAGCATAAAAGCCTATTTTGATGCCTGACATTTGCAGACATAGGAAATGGAAATAAAACCCAAATTGTTTGTATGTTCATGAGTCAGAAAGAATGACTGATTTAGTATTACTGTCACTTATTCAGGAGAAAATCAGCCATCATCATGATCACATTTGATGTGGGTTACAGCCCCGTACTCAGTGAAAACAATGCAGGGCTGTTGCTGATCTGAGAAAGGATAATAGCACTCAGGGTCACTCAAAGAAGGAAAATTTTCTTCTCAAGCTATTAATCATTCTCAGTGGTCCTTCATCTCAAGTATTTCATTCAAAATAAAATTGGTGTACCTTATAGAGATAGTGACCACAACAACAAAACATTCCCCTCCATCCTGAAACTACTGACAGGTTGCTTTGAGACTGACAATTTAATTACAGTTATACCTATTGCAAACTCCAGCTCTGCTCCAGTAGCTTGTGAGTCAGGTAGACAGAGCATATATTATAGCACTAGGAGGAATAGGAATAAAACAGATGATACCATTAGTCTTCATGACTCTTGATTCACCTGACTGAATCTCTCCCTTCCTAAGTTTACATATTTATATAAAGTGATTAAGTAATCATAAATATTACCCACTCCCAAGAATACAAATCCCTCAAACAGGTACTTATAACCATGTAGGCAAGGCAATGGATTTGAGGAAATAAGAAAATGCACTGTAGTGTTCTAGATAAGGAATGTATACTCAAGCACATTCAAATTCTGATTTAAGCATATGGAGTTCAATTGAGAAAATTTCTGCCTCTTATTTAACTCAATGACAAGGTAATCATTTTTAAAAAGTATTTTCTCTTATGACATGATACTATCACCAGACACTTGATATTACAATTTTTCTCAAGAACACATATCCAGCCATTATAAGTACACAGTCAATACAATTTGATAATATAACATAAATGTAGACTTTATATTTAACTACACATTTACTTCATGCCAAAATATGGCTTGTGGGGAGGGTTCAAGATAGCTGACTAGAGAAATCAGATACTCACCTCCTCCACAAATACGAAAAATTGTGAAAAGATAGTCCTAATTTAAATAGAGCATCTAAGAAAGAACACTAAAATTCAGCAGAGATGTGACAGTAAACACCTGAGGGATGGAAGAGAGAAGTAAGACAGGCAGCTCAGCCAGAATTGTCCAGGAGCCTGCAGATGCTCTCCAGTTCAGGGAAAGAGTAAGTGAGAGATTCCCAGTGGTTCATATTTCCACTATGGATTCCTAAACCCCTAACCATTAGAGAGCTCCTTGACCCTTACAGGCCCTGAGCCTAAAATAAGGAGCTGCCTGGAGTCCATGTGATGGCAGTGCTCCAGATGGGGAACTTACACCTGGTCCCAAACACCGCTTGAGATTTAAGCAGCTACATGCCTGTCCCATTTGGAGAATCTAGTCCCCACCTGATTATAGTTTGCCTTCAGGCCCAGCAGAACCAGCATCTCCACATCTTCAGAGCCCCACAGACATTCCCCCACATACACCTGGAGGACTGCAGAGGCACAATTCTGGCTGGACCCTACAGTACAGAAGGGTCCCCAGCACTCTAGCCCACACAGAGTCCTGCACCCTGGGAAAAAGGCAGTACAGTGCCCTGGGGAGACTGTCCCTATGACAAAGGAAGCCAAAGCATGTGGTCTCCAGAGCCTGAGATTTGCCTGCCTGAGGCTGCTAAGAGCAACCCCAACCCCATAAGCATCTAGGTGACTGCACACTGGCAAGTTTCCTGAGGACAGGGTCCATACACACTGCCATGGCCACTGCTGCTGTCAGGGGCCAAAGTATGTGCTCTTCAGAGCCTGAAAGCCACCCGCCTATCTGGGGCCACTCCCACTGACAGCAGCCTCTCCTCTACCAGTAGCGCAGCTGCTGTACACGAACGCATGCGCTGAAGACAGGCTCTCCCCACACACTGCCACTGCCTCCACTGTCTCTAGGGCTGAAGTACATGCTCCTCAGAGCCTGAAAGCTGATTGCCTGCCTGGGGCTGCTCCCACTGACAGCAACCCCATTCCCTCCAGCAGCATGGCTGCTATGCACTTAGATGTGCACTGAGGTCAGCCTGTCTCCACCTACTACTATGGGTTGCCCCATCCTGCTCATCACAGCCTGTGCTCATGTGCACTGCCAGGGGTCCTGAGGACAAACCTGCCTGGCCTACCAACACCATCCCCAGTGCCTGAATATACTGACAGAGGTCTAGGGATCGCCATCCCAGTCCAACACCATCTATGCACTCCTTTCAGGAAAATGAGGAGGAGTCCATTCAGCCTCCTGCTACCAACACTGTCACACACCTACACACTCCAACTGGGGGCCTGGAGATTGGCCAAAACAGCTAATCAAAGCCACTGTTAACATTAGTGTGTGCCACCTGAGAGCCCAACTGTTATCCCGACCCTGCTACTACCATCGCTCATGTTAAGGACATTGCCCACGGGCCTGAGGTCCTGCCCACCTGCTTGGCCCACTACTGCAACTGCCAGCACCTGAGAAATGTGCCTAGAGGCCTAGGAATTGGCCCACCTAAACCCACTAACACCAATGCCCCTGCAGACAGCACTGGGGCCTAAGGACAGACACACTTAACCCACCACTGCCATCACTGGACTGGCTCACCTGTTGCCCCCATTCCCAGCAAAGTCTTGCCACAGCCTCCACTAACAAACAAACCAAGCCAGTGAAGAAATCACAGATGCCACTGACACTGCTTACAGCAGGATAAATTATATGGAGGCCGCACTATTCCATGCATATAGAATCAAAGCTAAAGTATTCTACCCAACCTTCACCACAGGTGTATTTTCAGGAAAAAGTCTTTCACAAAAGTCAATCTAAAAACTTAGAAGAAATGATTATTACATTAGATGAACAGATATTAATGTAAGGAAACAAGAAACATGAAAAAGCATTGAAATGTGACTCCTCCAAAAAACACAATAATTCTCCAGAAATAGATTCCAATAAAAATTATGAAATGACAGAAAATGAATTCAAAAATATGATATTAAAGAACTTAGTGAGGTAAAGAGAACACAGGTAAACAATACAAAGACATCAGAAAAACAATTCAGAATATCAATGATAAATTCACCAAAGAAATAGATAATATTTTAAAAATCATGGACCTAATAAACTCAATATGTAAAAAAAAATACATTCGAGAGCTCCAACAAAATACTAGATAAAGCAGAAGAAATAATTAGAAAGCTGAAAGATGGGTATTTTAAAATAACCCAATCAGAAAAAAAAATAAAAAGAAAAAATAATAAAGAATAATCCAAACCTCTCTGACATATAAAACACCATAGAATGACTGAATATTTAATTTTTTTTTGTATTCCATAAAACAAAAGGAAGGTCAAATGCATAGAAAACCCATGTAACAAAATACTAGCTGGAATCTTCCCAAATCTAACAAGTGGCTTAGACATGTAGATATAGGATGCTCTGAAATCCTCAAATAGATGCAACACAAAAAGGTCTTCTTCACAAGTATGGACCATACATTAGGTCACAAAACAAGTCTTAAAATATTCAAAAATTTGAAATACATCAAGCATCTTCTCTGATCCCAATGGAATAAAACCAGAAATTGATAACAAGAGGAATTTATGAAACCATACAAACACATGGAAATTAACCAATATGTTCCTGAATAAGCAGTAATTCAATAAAAAATTACAAAGGAAATTCAAAAATTTCTTGAAACAACTAATAGAAGCACAACACCAAGGCTTATGGGATATGGTAAAAGCAGTACTAAGAGTAAAGTTTATAACTACAAATTCCTACATTATAAAAGAAGAAAAACTTCAAATAATCAACCTAGTAATGTATTATAAAAAACTAGAAGTCAAGAGCAAACTAAATTCAAAATTAGTAGAAAAATAGACATAATGAAGGTTACAGAAGAAATCAATTAATTGTATTGAAGAAAACAATACAAAAGATCAACAAAACAAAAAGTTGAGTTTTTGAAAAGATAAAGAAAATTGACAAACCTTTACCCAGACTAAGAAAAGACCCAAATAAGTAAAATTACAGATGAAAAAGGAGACATTACAGCAGATAGCATCAAAATTCAAAGGATCATTAGTGGCTAGTATGAACAACTATATGACAATAAATTGGAAAATCTAGAAGAAATAGATAAATTCCTAGACACATACAATATACCAAATTTGAGTCATGAAGAAATACAAAACCTGAACAGACCAATAAAAAAGTAATCAGATCAAAGCCATAATAGAAAATCCTCTACCGAGGATTTGATGGCTTCACTGCTAAACTCTAACAAACATTTAAAGAACCTCCTTAAACTATTTAAAAAAAAAAAAAAAAATTGGAGGAGTAGGGAATATTTCCAAACTCATTCTATAAAGCCAGTATTACCCTGATACAAAAGTCAGACTGAGACACATCTGAAAAAGAACACTATAGGACAATATCACTGGTGAATATTGAGCAAAATTCCTCAACAAAATACTAGCAAACCGAACTTTACAACCCATTAAAAAGATCGTTTCTCATGACCAAGTGGGATTTATCCCAGGGATGCAAGGATGGTTCAACATATGTGAATCAGTTAATGTGATACATCATATAAACAAAATATAAGACAAAAACCATATGATCATTTCAATTAATACTGAAAAATCACTTAAAAAAATTAACATCCCTTCATGATTAAAAACCTTCAATAAACACAGTATAGAAGGGATGTACCTCAACAGAATGAAAGCCATATAATACAGACCCATAGCTAGTATCAGACGAAATAGGAAAAAAGTGAAAGCCTTTTCTCTACGATCAGGAACATAACTAGGATGCCTACTTTCTCCACTGTTTTTCAACACAGTTCTGTAAATCCTAGCTGGAGCAGTCATACAAAAGAAAAAAATGACAAGCAACCAAATTGGAAAGGAAGAAATCACGTTATCTTTATTTGCAGATGATATGATTTTATATTAAAAAAACTAATGACCCTACTATAAAACTATTAAAACTGATAAACAGCAAAGTTTCAGGATACAAAATCAACATACAAAAAGCATTCTATATGCCAACAATGAACAATATGAAAAAGAAATCAGAAAAGTAACTCCATTTACAATAGCTACAAGTTAAATTAAATACATAGGAAATAACGAAAGTGAAAATCCTCTACAATGAAAATTATAAAACCTTGATAAAATAAATTGAAGAAGACACACAAAAATGGAAAGATATTCTATGTTCATAGCTCAGAGGATTCGATATTGTTAAAAAAGTTTATACTATCCAAAGCAATGTACAGATTCAATGCAATCCCTGTGAAAACATGAATGACATTCTTCACAATAATAGCAGAAATCCATCCTAAAATGTATGTGAAACTAAAGAATACCCAGAGTAACCAAAACTATTCTAAGCAAAAAATATAAAACTAAAGAAATCACATTACCTGACTTGAAATTATACTACAGGCTATAGTACCCAAAGAAGCATGGTATTTGATGATGAGAGACACATACATCAGTGGAATAGAATAGGGAACCCAAAGATAAATCCACACATCTACAGTTAACTCATATTAAACAAAAGTGCCAAGAACATACATTGGGGAAAGGACAGTCTCTTCTATAAATGGTGCTGGGAAAAGGACACATTCATATGCAGAAGAATGAAACTAGACTCCTATCTCTCACCACATACAAACATCAAGTCAAATGTATTAAACACTTAAATCTAAGACCTGAAACTATGAACCTACTAAAAGAAGCATTGTGGAAACTCTACAGGACATTGGACTTGGCAAAGAATCCTTGCCACAAGCAAAGGTAACCAAAACAAAAATGGACAAATTGGATCACATCAAGTTACAAAGCTTCTGCACAGAAAAGGAAACTATCAACAAATGAAGAGACTGCCCAAAGAATGGGAGAAAATATTTGCAAACTACCCATCTGACAAGGGATTAATAACCAGAATATCTAAGAAGCTGAAACAACTTTATAGAAAAAAATGTAATAATCCAATTTAAAAAATGGGCAAAAGATCTGAAAAGACATTTCTCAAATGAAGACACATAAATGGCAAAAAGGCATATGAAAACGTTCTCAACATCATTCATCATCAGAAAAATGCAACTCCAAACTACAATGAGATATCATCTCACCCCAGTTAAAATGGCTTTTATCCAAAAGATAGGCAAGAATGTGAAGAAAAGGATGCTGGCAAGGATGTGAAGAAAAGGGAAGCCTCATACGCTGTTGCTGGGAATGTTAATTATTACAACCAACCTGGGAAACAGTTTGGAGGTTCTTCAAAATAATAAAAAATAGAGATACTGTGATCCAGAAATCTCACTGCTAGGTATGTACCCAAAAGAAAGGAAATTAGTATATTGAAGAGATATGTGCACTCCCATGTTTATTGCAGTGCTCTTCAGAATAGCCAAGATTTGAAAGTGACCTAAGTGTCCATCAACAGATGAATGGATAAAGAAAATGCAGTGCATGTACACAATGGAGTACTATTCAGTCATGAAAAGAGTGAAATTCTGTCACTTGCTACAACATGGATGGAATTGATGGTCATGTTAAGTGAAATAAGTCAGACACAGAAAGACAAAGTTTTCATATTCTCATTTATTTGGAGCTAAAGATTAAAATAATTAAATTCATGTTGATAGAAACTAGAATGATGGAACACAGAGGCTGGGAAGAGTAGTGGGATGATGGCGGAAAAGTAGAAATGTTTAATGGTTATGAAATATAGTAAGAAAGGATGAATGAGACCTAGTATTTGCTAGCACATAGGATGACTATATTCAATAATGATATAATTGTACACCTTAAAATAACTAAAATGCTATAATTGGATTATTTGTAATACAAAGGATAAATGCTTCAGGTGATGGATTCCCTCCAAAAAATAAAAAATAAGAACATAAAAGTGAAATAAAATAAAATAGCTAAAAGAACGTAATTTGATTGTAACAAAAAGGATAAATACTTGAGGTGATGGAGACCCCATTTATCCTGATGTGATTATTATGCACTGCATGCCTGTATCAAAATATCTCACATAATCTATAAATATATATACACACTGTATACTCACAAAACAAAAGCAACAACAAAAAGAAGCCGGATGGTGGGGAACTTACTTACAGAGTATGAGGGAATATGATAAAAACTACATCTAACATTTCCTAAGAAACTATACAAATCAGAGTGGAGTTAGTAAAATAATTAGTGTTGAGGAGAAAACAATCCCCAACCCAGAATGTCATATCCTGTGAAATTACCCTTTAAATGTGAAGCAACAATAAAGACTTCCTCAGTTTTTTGGCAGTAGGTCTCACAAGAAATGTTAAAAGTTCCTCAAAGAGAATAAAAATAATGCAGGTAAGAAACTCTAGATCTACATAAAGAAAATAAGGACATTAGAGATGAAATAAGTGAACTTAAAATACCAATTCTTATTTTTCTTATTCTTAATTGATTTAACAGAAAACAGGTCAAAATAATTATAGCAGTAACATATTTGATAATTACAGTTTATCTACAAGTGAAATGAGTGATAGAAACAATACAATGAGGAGGGAAAGATAAATAGAAATATTTTGTTATTTATAAGCCTCTTGCACTCGTGGTGAAGTGGTACAGTGTCATTTAAAAGCAGACTTTTATTAGCTGCAAATATATACTGCAAACTCTGGAGCAACCACTAAAAGGAGGAAAAAAACATGAATAATTGATATTCTAAAAGAGGAGGGCATATGAAAATGTATAAAATGTTCAATTAAAACCAAAAAAGAGAGAAAAAGAGAAAACAAACATCATCATAAATGACAAGGGCAATACATATAAAACATTAACCTATATGAGATATATTAATCCAACTATATCAATAACTACTTTCAATGCTAATACCCTAAATACAACAATTAAAACAAAAATTTTCAAAGTGGATCAAAAAACAAGACTCAACTACTTGTTGTCTATAAAAACTCACATTAAATATAAAGACACATATAGATTAAAACTGCAGAGATGAAGAAAGATATACCATGCTAACCCTAATCAAAAGCAAGCTGGAATAGATAATGTTAGAGCAAACTTTACAGCAAATAAAATTAATGGGGATAAAGGTGGCATTACTTATAGATATAAACCTAAATTTTCTAATAAGCAATAATAACTTTTATTTTGTATGTACGTAACAACAGAGTATGGGAGGCAAAATACTCATGTGAGGCAACAACAAAATATGTAAGGCAGAAACTGATAGAACTGTAAGAAACAATAGATAAATCCTTTATGGGGACTTCAACACCCCTCCATCATAAATGAACTAATCCTGCTGTCAGGAAATCATTAAAGACATTAGTGAACTCAAGATCATCAATCAACTGGATATAATTGACATCTATAGACTACTTCATCCAATAACAATAGAATACACATTCTTCTTAAGCTTACATAAAACATTCACCAAGATAGACCATATGCTGAACCATAAAATGCACCTCAACTTATAATAATAAAATTACACAAAGTATGCTCTCAGACCAAAATGTAATTAAACTAGAAATCAATAATTGAAAGAAAGCTTAAAAATCTCAAAATACTTAATTGTTAAACAGCACACTTCTAAGTAACATATGGGTCAAAGAAAAAAATCTCAAGAGATATTAAAATATTTTGAAATAAATGAAAATAAAAACACAAGTTATCAAAATTTGAGGAAAGCAGAAAAAAATCAGTGATTAGAGAGAAATTTATAACATTGAAGGCATATATTAGAAAATAAGAAGCATCTGAAATCTTTTACTTTAAGAGAGTAGAACAGGGCACATTAAATTCAAAGTAAGCAGAAGAAAAAAGTAATAAAAATATGGAATAAATCAATAAAATTTAAAATAAGGAAATTGAGAGAGAAAAACCAATGAAACCAAAGGCCGGTTCTTTGAAAACCTAAATAATATTGATAAGCTTCTAGCCAGGCTTACAAAAAAAAATCAGAGAAGATAGAATAAAAAGTAAAAGCGGGGATATCAATACAGGTCATATGGCTATTAAAACAATAATAAATAGTGTGAACAATGTTATTACCACAAATTTGATAACAAATGAAGTGGACTAATTTCAAGTCTTAAGTCTGTAGCCTGAGAAGCAGTGAGTGCCAATGGTGTAACTTCCAATCCAAGGGCAGTATGTACCCACTGGTTCTTAGGCTACAGAATTACAAGAGTGGTTACAAGAGTGGTTTTTTTCTACACGGGAAATTATGTCACCTTTGAACAAAGATTTTTCTTTCTGTCTTCCCAATCTGTTTGCCTTTCACTTCCCTTTTTTATTGCATTAGCTAGTATTTTCAGTACAGGGTGGAAAAAGAGCAGTGGTAGAGGACATCTTTTGGTGTTCCTGATATTAGCAAGAAAACATCTAGTTTTTGATCATAAATATGATTTTAGCTATATGTTTTTCTAGAAGTGTTTATTCAGCTTAAGGAATTTTTTCTTTATTCCTAGCTTGCTCAGAGTTTTTATCATGAATGAATTTTGAATTTCATCAAATGCTTTTCCAGAATTTATAGATATAATCGTGTGATTTTTTTTTAACCTGTTGATATGATGGATTACATCAATTGATTTTCAAATGTTGAGCCAGCTTTTCTTACCTGGTATAAACCCTACTTGATCATGAGGTGTAATTTTTATGCATTCTTGGATTTTATTTGTTAATATTTTGTTGAGGATTTTTGCATCTATGTTCACAAAAGATATTGGCCTGTAGTTTTTTTTCATGTAATGTTTTTGTCTAGTTTTGGTATTAGGCCAATGTTGGCTTCATAAAATGAGTTAGACATACTGTCTTTGCTTTCATCTCCTGAAAGAAATTGTAGAGAATTGGGCTAATTTTTTCTTTATTTTATTTTTCAATTAATGAAATAATTAGAGACAGAGCCTTGCTCTTTTGCCCCGGCTGAAGTGCAGTGGTATAATTACAGGTCATTGCAGCTTTGAACTTTGCACTCAAGTGTTCTTCTCACTTCAGCCTCCTGAGTAGTTGGGACTACAAGTGTATGCTACCATACATGGCTAATTGCTTTTAATATTTTTATAGATATATGAATCTCACTATGTTGCCGAGGCTTGCCTTAAACCCTAGCTTCATATGATCCTCTCTCCTCATCATCCTAAAGCCCTGGAATTAATTACAGGTGTGAACCACCAGAACTAGCCAATTTTCTTAAATATTTGCTAGGTTTTTCAGTGAATTCATCTGAGACTGGATCTTTGCTTTGGAAGGTTATTATTGATTCCGTTTTTAAAACAAATACAGGTTCATTCAGTTTGTCTATTTCTTCTTGTATGAATTTTGGCAGATGTATTAGTCCATTCTCACACTGCTGATAAAGACATATCCAAGACTGGTTAATTTATAAAGGAAAAAGGTTTAATTGACTCACAGTTCAGCATGACTGGGGAGGCCTCAGAAAACTCACAATCATGGAGGAAGGGGAAACAAACATATCCGTCTTCATATGGTGGCAGCTGGGAGAAGTGCCCAGCAAAATGGGGAAAAGCTCCTTATAAAACCACCAGATCTCATGAGAAATCACTCACTATCGTGAGAACAGCAGCATGGGGGAACTGCCCTTATGATTCAATTATCTCCACCTGGTCCCTCCCATGAGATGTGGGGATTATGGGAATTACAATTCAAATTGAGATTTGGGTGAGGACACAGCCAAACCATATCAGCAGAGTAATCGTTAATTTTTTTTTTTTTTTTTTTTTTGAGACAGAGTCTCACTCTGTCACCCAGGCTGGAGTGCAATGGCATGATCTTGGCTCACTGCAATCTCTGCCTCCTGAGTTCAAGTGATTCTCCTGCCTCAGCCTCCTGAGTAGCTGGGACTACAGGCACCCGCCACCACACCTGGCTAATTTTTGTATTTTTAGTAGAGACAGGATTTCACCGTATTGGCCAGCCTGGTCTCAAACTCCTGACCTTGTGATCCACCTGCCTCAGCCTCTCAAAGTGCTGGGATTACAGGCATGAGCCACCACACCCAGCCATAATAATTAATTTTATACATCAACTTCATTGGGTGAAGATGTGTTTAGATTAAATATTGTTCCTTGGTATGTCTGTGAGGATGTTATTGAATGAGAGGACTATTTAAATTTGTGAACTCAATAAAGTAAATTGACCTCCCTAATATGAGTGGACTTCATCCAATATGCTGAGCATTTAAATATAATAAATTTACTCCTTTTACTTCCTTGACTGCCTGCTTAATTAATAAGCAATTATAGCAAGATTGCTGGACATTTATTGCTTTCCTATCTCAGCAATGAATAAGTAAAATTTGAATCTGAAACCAAAATACCATTTACATTAGCAGCCTCCAAAAATACTTAGCTATAAATCTAACAAAACATGTACATATTAGTCCATTTTCATACTGCTATGAGGAAATACCTGAGACTGAGTAATTTATAAAGAAAAAGAGGTTTAATGGAATCACAGTTCCACATGGCTGGGGAGGCCTCACAATCATGGCAGAAGGTGAAGGAGGAGCAAAGGCACGTCTTACATGGTGGCAGGCAAGAGAGCATGTGCAGGGGAACTGCCCTTTATGAAATCATCAGATCATGTGAGACTTATTCACTATTATGAGAACAGCACAGGTAAAACCCGCCCTCAAGATTCAATTGCCTCCCACTGGGTCCCTCCCATGACACATGGAGATTATGGGAGCTATAATTTAAGATGAGATTTGGGCGGGAATGCAGCCAAACCATATCAATATACAAGAACTATATGAGGACAATGACAAAACATTAATGAAATAAATTAAAGAACAAAGTAAATGAAAATATAGTCCATATTAATGAATAGGAAGAGTCAATAGAGACAAGAACTAAGTTCTTCCAAATTGTATCTACAGATCCAATTCAATCTCTATCAAAAGTGCAGCATGTTATTTTGTGGGTATCAGGAAAGTGTTTCTAAAGTTTTACATGGAGAGGAAAAAGACCCAAAATAGCAAACAGAATATTGAAGATAAAAACAAAGTAGAAAGACTCACACTATCTGACTTCAAAATTTGCCGTAAAACTATAGTACTATAAAAAGTATTGTATTCGTGAAAGAATAGACAAATAAATGTAATAAAATAGAGGGTCCAGAAATTGACCCACATGAGTTTAGCCAACTATCTTTGAAAAGGAAGCAAAATAATACAATGGAGTAAATAGAGTCTTAAACAAATAGTACTGAAACAACTGGACTTCTACATTGAAAAAAATGAACTTAGACTCAAATATTATACTCTTCACAAAAATAAACTCAGAATGAATTATAGATTTAAATGCAAAACGCACAACTACAAAACATCTAGAAAATAATGTTGAAGAAAACCTAGATGATTTGGGTATGGCAATGACTTTTAAGATCCAGCACCAAAGGCATGATCCGTGAAAGAAATTACCTGTAAGCTGGGCCTCATTAAATTAAAAACTTTTTCTCTGTTAAAGGCAATGCCAATAGAAAGAGAAGATGAGCCACATACTGAGAGAAAATATTTGCAAAAGACCCATATGAAAAAGGACAGTAATCCAAAATTTATAAAGAACTCTTAAAATCAACAATAAGAAAACAACTGACTAAAACATGACACAAAAACTTAACAGTTACCTCAAAAAAGAAATATACCAGTGACAATCAAGCTTATTTGTAGATGTTCCACACCATGTGTCATCAGGGAGATGTAAATTGAAACATCTAAATATGACACACCTATTAAGATGGCTAATATCAAAAATTAACACCACCAAATGCTGACAAGAATGTGTAGCATCAGGAAATCATATTCACTGCTGTAGAGATGAAAAATGGAGCAGCCACTTTGGAAGACAGTTTGGTGCTTTTTAAAAAAGCATAGGATCCAGCAATCACACTTCTTGGTATTTACCCAAAGGAATTGAAAAGTATTTCCACACAAAACTGCACATGGATGTTTATAACAGCTTTATTTGTAATTTCTAAAAACTTGGAAGCAACGAAGATGTCCTTTAGCATGGGAACATATAAATAAACTGTGAACCATTCAGACAAGGGATTATTGTTCAGCATACACAAAAAAAAAATAAATGAGATGTCAAACCGTAAAATTACATGGAAGGACCTTAAACGGATATTACTAAATGAAAGAGGCCAGTCAGAAAATGCTCGATACCGTATGATTCCAACTATATGGCTTTCTGGAAAAGGCATATCTATAGAGACAGTTCAGTCATTGCCAAGGTTTGGGGAAGGGAGGAATAAATAGGTGGAGCACAGAGAATTTTTAGGGCAGTTAAAATACAATGCGTAATACCATAATGGTGGATGTACATCAATACACATTTCTCCAAACCCACAGAATGTACACACCAAGAGTGAGCTCTAATATAAACTGTGGACTTTGGGTGATAATGATATGTCGATGTAGATTCACTGAATGTAACAAATGTACCACTTTGGTTGGGGATGTTTATAATGGCAGAGGCTAGATTTGTGTGGAAATAGGGGATATATAGAAAATCTCTGCACCTTTTTCTTAATTTTGCTAGGAACTGTAAAATATGAAATCTTAAAAAGTCTATCTAGACACAACATTTGCAACATTCATGAAACTTGACTCAAGATGGTTCATGAACAGAAATATAAAATGCAATAGTATTTTATTATTTATTTTAGCAAACGTGTTTTTGAGGTATTGCAAATTAAAAGAATAATGAAATACTGCTACATACCTATTGAAATGTCTAAAAACTTATGATAATAAATGCTAGAGAGGTTGCATAACGATATAAACTCATTGATTGCTAATGGAATGCAAAATGGTTGAGTACTTTGGAAGACAGGCAGTCTCTTACAAAACTGTATGATCACAGTCGCCACAAGACCACAGGAGCCACAATAGTCATGCTCCTAGTTATTATCAAATTGATTCCATAACCTATAATCACACAAAAACCCCAGCATAATGTTTATTGCAGCTTTATTTATAATTGCCAAAAGCTGGAAGCAAACAGATGAGCTATCAAACCATGAAAAGACAAAAAATATTAAATGCTTCTTGATAAGCCTAAGGTTCCAATTGTATAACATTCTGGAAAAGGTAAAATTATAAAGACAAAGTAACCCATGGTTATCAGGGCTTTAGGGGTAATAAAGAGGTAGAAACAAATAAAGATCAAGGGATTTGGGTTACAGTAAAATTTTTCTGTGTGACGCTATAGCAGTGAATGCAAGGCATTATGCATTTGTCAAAACCTGTAGAACTTTACTGCACGAAAACTGGTCCATGTGCAAATTTAAAAACATAATTTAGGTGGTCAAAGGGTCACTTAAAAATGCAGAGTGTGACAGGATATTCTAACTGTATTACAAACGTATAAAGCAACCTCACTTAAAGGGAGAGGGAGAAAAGGTGCTGACTCAAGCAACTTTGGAAATGAGTAGGATCTGTAAACATAAGACTATGAGAACTGCACATGAGCACTGTACTCTAGTTGATGGTTTCCCATAGGTGTATGAGCTAACGGCTCTGCTATACATGTATAATGGAATTAAACATTTAATTAAATACATGACTGATGGAAGGAATCAGTCTACTTATAGTTGGAGTAAGTTTATAGATAAAGAAAGAAATAAAAACCTATCCATATGGTAATGGATGAGAACTGGAAACATCAGTGTGAACTCATGTTTAGCTTAATATAGATACAGATGGTTACATATAGAACTATTGATAGATATGTGTATATACAAAAGTTATCATACACAAGTATTTTTTTCTCTGTCAGCTGAGTGAGCCTAAAAGAAGTGATACATGAGTAGCAATGAGGACACTTAGTGGCTGAATAATGATTTCTAATACCATTCTCCAACAAAGGCACCAGGGCTTATTGGAGAAGTGGCTGGTTATAGGACTAGGGTAGGAAATATACAAGATGAGTGTGTAGCATCTTGTAGTGCCGAGAAGCAAGAAAATGCTCACAACATATATACATACATACATAAATACACGCACATGAACACATACAAGGATGGGGGTATATCAAAGAAGCACAGGAGTCAGCTGAAATAGGCTCCAATGTCAACATGCAGATAATTTTAAGCAAAAAATAAATAAAGTAGCACTAGATTTTAATCCACAGTATACAATAAATCTCTATAAATTTATACTGATATAAATATATGATTAAATATATTAATTAATGGAAATTAATTATGAGTTTCCCATGCAGAGAATTCCTAATAATTTATGTAGACACCCTGCCCTCAAGGACGGGATGCAAATACTCTTATTTGTGGTATGTACATAGTGACTTCCTTCCAAAGTGTATAATATAGAAAGGAGGGAAAATAGTACATTTACAGTGGTGGAGCAACGTAACGAAGGTTACCTCAGGCAGTCAGTCAAAGTCAACATCAGCAGTCATAAATCATTTTGATGATATGGATTCTTGATATTGATGAAAATGGTACTCTACCTCTGTGGTCTTTCTCCCAATAACTCATAACCCATGATTTAAAATTAGAAAAACATCAAGCAAATTGCAATAAGAAACATTTTACAAAATGCTTGACTAACTCTCCTTAAAACTTCTTTTTTTTTTTGAGATGGAGTTTCGCTCTGTCTCCAGACTGGAGTGCAGTGGCGCGATTTTGGCTCACTGCAACCTCCGACTCCCTGGTTCAAACAATTTTCCTTCCTCAGCCTCCCATGCAGCTGGGATTACAGGCATGTGCCACAACGTCCAGCTAATTTTTTTTGTATTTTTAGTAGAGACAGCGTTTCACCATGTTGGCCAGGGTGGTCTCGATCTCCTGGCCTCGTGATTCGCCTCCCTTGGCCTCCCAAAGTGCTGGGATTACAGGTGTGAGCCACTGCGCCAGGCCTAAAACTCCTTAAAACTTGTAAGTTAATCAAAAACAAGAAAAGTCTTAGAAACTCCCATAGCCAAGAGGACCCTAAAGAGAAATGACAACTAAATGTAATGTTTTATCCTGTATGAAATCCCTAAAGAGAAAAAAAAGACATTAGGTAAAAACTAAGGAAATCTAAGTGAATTATGGAACTTTGTTAATATCAATTCATCAATATTGGTTCATTAATTGTAACACGTGTCATAATAATGTAAGGTGTTAGTAGGTGAAATTGAGTTCAGAGTGTACGGGAATCCTCTGTACTGTCTTTTCAGCTTTCCTGTAAATATGTAAGTGATATAAGAATAAAGTGTACTAAAAATGATTATGTCATTGACTAACATGTAAAGATTAAATAAATATGTTAAATAATCTTTCCAGAATAAGAGTAATCCAGGAAATTTTTTTCAAGAAAGTAGGACCTCAGCTGAACCTTGGATATAAAATGGACAAGATGATTATTACCTATGTGAAAAAGTAAAAATATTTCTGAATCATTTGGTTCACTGAATTTTGTCAAATTGATCATTACTATTTTCTAATGTTCAATAATACACATTTTTCTCTAGTATTTATAAACTCTTTGAAGACAGGGCATGTTTTTATTCCATAAATTGCCTAATACTGTATCTTGAATAAATGCTTCTCAAGAAATATTTGATGATTAAAAATAAACACATATGTTTAAATGTAAGCTATAAAGTATCCTTTATGCTAAAACATGTAATTTTTCTAATAATTTCAGAAATAGAAAGAATATCAATATTGTTCTGTGTTAACAGGTTCCAAACATGGTTCTATTAACAGGTGACTTTTTAAGGATAATGTGCAGATTGGTTTTGTTTTATGGTTTGCTTATTTTTTTTAATACAGATTCTAATTATCTGTTCTTAGAGCAGCTTCAGAAATTTGTGTTTTTAAAATGTCCTTAAGGTGATTCTGATAGCAGCTAGGTTCAAGTTTCACTGATTTATAATCTTGCCTGATAGTGTTAATTCTTGTGGGGAGAGATTCTGCCCAAACCCACAGGCTCCTAACACCTAGAGAAGTTCATTGGAATGCCTGAAAAATGTGAAAAGAAAATTAATTTTAAGCTTAACACTCAGAATGTTTTCACTGTTTTTAAGATTGGCATTTTGTTATTCTCTTTTCCTGACATATATGGTTAATTATTTTCCCCACAGATTTGAGTTGCATGTACTCTGTATGTATTAGGAGTTAACATTTTAATTCACATTTATTAAAACCTTATTTCTGTAGTTCTAGTTCTATGAATTTATGGAGAGAAAATTAGTAATGAGAGTGTCAATACAAATAGTCCAGAATAATAGGACAAATTTTAAAATAAATATATCAATTTATTCCATAAAAAACTTTTATTTTTCTCTTTTATGAGTCATAGATTTGTTTTTGTTTTTGTTTTTTGAGGAAGACTGTAGTAGGGTCAGTATCTTTTCATTTTCTTTTGCCTTCATTTGCAAGATTTAATTTAAAATCTTACAGCATTGGCTGTCAATATGAGACCCTGAACATGAAAAAATATGGATAAAGAGGTTGATCACAGCAAAATAGAAAACCTAAGATTCGCGACAGAAAAAGTGACCAGAGCATAGGAAATGTTCACGTAACTCATGCATGGCTTTTGATAATTGGGTCTTTTTCTGGATATAGTTGAAAGATAAACATAAATTGAAACTGACACCACTGGAAAGGATAGGAAAAGAACACTTCTTCATCTCTTTATTACTACATTTATTCCATTTCCAAGGTAGAAAAAATGATTACCTAATTGAAAAAAAAAAAAACTACATAAACTTGCAACAAGGCATGTCCTAGGAAATCTTGAGACACAGGGCTAGTGAGTAAAGTTCTCAATGGAACTGAAGTTTCTAATGTGTGTGGGCGTGACCAAATCAGACCTTCTACAAGATGTAATAATGGTACACAACATTTCTTTAACATCCATGAACATCTTTTTTTGTCTAAGTAATACACCACCACCCATTCTTCCTTGCCAAACCTTGGCATTGAATATTGAAATGAAAACTATTATTTTTCTCTTTGGTTCGTACCATAGTCCATTTGTGTTGCCATAAAGGAAAACCTGAGGCTGGGTAATTTATTTAAAAAATAAGTTCATTTGGCTCACATTTCTGCAGGGTGTACGAGAACCATGGCACCAACATCTGTTTCTGATGAAGGCCTCAGACTACTTCTACTCATGACGAAAAGTTAAAGGGAGATGAGGTGTGCAGAAATTTCATGGTGAGACAGGAAGCAGAGAGAGAGAGACAGAGAGACAAAAAGACAGATAAAGTGGGGAAGTGCTAGGCTCTTTTAAACAATTAGCTCTCACAGGAACTAACAGAGCATGAACTCACTCATTACCATGAGGACAGCACCTAGCCATTCATGAGGGATCCACCCCATGACCCAAACACCTACCATTTGACCCCACCTCCAACACTGGGGACCAAATTTCAACATGAGATTTGGAGAAACAGACATCCAAACTATGGCAGCTCCCTTGATCCTTTCTCTCTTATAGTAGAAGATAGGACTTATTTAATATTTCATTACATCACAAGTGTGAGTTCTGAAGCTAAGGTTAGGTTTTACGTTAATTCATCTCTATTTATACCTACATAACTTAGAAAATATGAGTTTCTAGTGCAGTTCATACTAACTTACTAGAGTTCAATATTTAGTTTTAGACTCGAAACCCTAACATTCAATCGTGTTCGTTTTTCTTTCTTTGCTTTTTTATGTATTTATCTTTCTCAGAAACCTCACAAGAAGAAACAATGTCAAGGCTAAGATTTAGTATCACTTAGTTTGCTGGCTAAATATCACCTAAATAGCACTCAATTTCAATAGGCATAATCATGAATGAAAGTGACTAGAATAAATGGCCTAGCTGTTTATTCAATACCCTGAATGTATGCTCTTGGGATCACGGCTGTGTGAAGGAAACACAAAAAAATTAATGAGAAAAAAACAGTGAATGTGCAGGTATACAGCTTACTGTCCGGAACCAGTTATTTTCTTATAATAAAAGTAGGTTTCCAGGATGAAAGTCTCATTCGACACTCATTCCAGAAGATCACACTTTGTATTTGCTTTATAATAATTGCTTATTGACCTACGAAACGCCAGTGACATTTGCTTCTCTTATTAATGATAATACCAGAAAATCATACAAATAGAGTGGACTTCAAATTTACCTAACTTACTTACTGCCTCAATTTTAAAACTAAAAAATAATTGCAAATGAAGAATTTCAATCCCAGAAATTTAAGTGAGTCACAACTATGACTTTGTCAGCACAGCTGGGACTATAGCATATTCTTCCAGTTCTGACTGTTTTCCACTAAACCTCACTGCTTTGTTGGCGTTGCAAGAGTTAACATTAAAATGTGAAATATAAGCTCACTAACAATGAATCCTAATTACTAAAGGTACTGTAAGAAGCATAGCAGAACCAATAGAAGATTGTGCTGCTACCCTTAAACATAGGGACAAATTTTCTGACATCAACGGAGTACTTAAGAGTAAGAAATATTCTTCAGCTACAGTGTTATTATTTTTACTTTTTTAAGTTTATAGAAATTAAATATGCACATAACTTAATAAATCAAATAGCTTTATAATATTTGGTGAGAAAAAAATAGCTTGCCCACTCATTCCCCACTTATATCTTCCCAGAGACATTTTTGACTATTTTAGTCAATATTTTAAATGTTAACCTCCATTTCTTTAAATAAGATTGAATATTGATGTATTAAACTATTCCTGCAATGGTATGAAGAAAATAACTAAGACTGAGTAATTTATAAAAAGGGATTTAACAGGCTCTTTGTTCTGCAGGCTGTACAGGACGCATAGCAATATCTGCTTCTGGTGAGGCCTCAGAAAGCTTCCAATCATGGTGGAAGGCAAAGACAGCAGGCATATCAGGTGACGAGGACAAGAGCAAGAGAGTGAGAGATTCTGAGGTGAGGGTGTAACACGCTTTCTAACAACCAGATCTCATTTGCACGCAGAGTGAGAGCTCATGTATTACCATGGAAATGGCCCAAGCCATTCATGATGGATCCACCGCATGATCCAAACATCGCCAACCAGACCCCACCTCTAAGGCTGGGGATTACATTTCAACATGAGATTTGGGTAGGGACAAATATTCAAACTATATCAATTGATATTTATTGATTTTATAATTTTGGGCATTAGCCATTGAATTTTCACTGTGTAATATAAATATTTAGCTGTATTTTTCATCCCCATTTTGCAATATACATGCACATATTTCACAGTCACCTATGAATATAATTTTACTATGGTTTTATTTGGATCATCATTAAGATTTTGCCTGCTTACTTTATGAATATTACTGGCAACTTATAACATAGTCTGGATACTTTTTCTTTTGTGCACTTTATTTTGCCTGGAATTAATGATTGCTTTTTTTATTTTTTATTTGTTTCAGTGGATTTATATATTTTTTACAGTAGTATTAAGGTATTTTTGGCCAATAGAAATTTTATATGTTTACAGAGTACAATATTATATTTTGATATATATATATACACATTATGAAATGATTAAATCAACTAACATATCCATCACATCACATAATTATTTTGTGATGAGAGTATTCGAGATCTACTCTCCTAGCAACTTGCTAGTATAGTATATGTATTAGGCTATTCTCACATTGCTGCAAAGAAATAACTGAGACTGAGTAATTTATAAAGAAAAGAGTTTTAATTGGCTCTTTTAAATGTTAAGAGTTTTAAATGGCTTTGTGAGTCATTTAATTGGCTCACAGTTCTGCGGGCTATACAGGAAGCATGGCCAGCATCTGGGGAGGCCTCAGGGAGCTTTATTCATGGTGGAAGGCAAAGAGGGAACAGGCATTTTACATGGCAGGAGCAGTACCAAGCTGGGGAGGAGGTGTTAAACACTTTTAAATAGCAGAGTCTCATGAGAATTCTATCATGAGAACAGCACCTATAAGATGGTGCTAAACTATTAATGAAGGATCCACCACCATGATGCAATCACCTGCCACAAGACCCTATCACCAACACTGGGGATAACAATTTGACATGACATCTGAGCAGTGACATCATTTAAATTGTATCACTATACATGATTATCAAATAGTCACCATGCTCCACAATAGACCTCTGAAACTTATTCATTCTAACAGAAAGCTTTTACCCTTTGACAAACATCTACCCATTCTCCCATCCCAATGCTAAAGATGACTTTGAGCCACCACTATTGCACTCTGCTGTTATGAGTTTGACGTTTTAAGAATCAACATATAAGTGAAATTATGCAGTATTTGTTATTCTGTGCCTGGTTTATTTCACTTAACATCCTGCAAGTTCATCCCATGATTTAACAAATGTCACTAGTCCCTTTTTTTTAAGGCTCAATAATATTCTCTTGTGTATATATGCCATGTTTTCTTTATCCCGTAGGCAGAGTATAATTGGATCTTTTTTTTTTTTGACGTATTCAATCCCTCCATGACATTTTATTGGATAATTTAATACATTTATATTTAAAGTAATTATTTATAGGTAAGAACTTAACTATTGTCATTTTCTTAAGTGTTTTCGCAATGTTTTTGTTGTTCCTTTGTTTCATTCTTCTTCACATGTGCTCTTCCTTTGTGATTGATGATTTTTCTATAGTGGTATGCTATGATTTGACTCTGTTCTCTATTTTTGGTGCATCTACTACAGGTTTTTGCTTTGTGATTACCATGAGGCTTACAAAAAATTTATGGTTAAAGCAGCCTATGTTAAGCTGATAACAACTTCCTTTAGACTGCATACAAAAAACTCTACATTTTAACTTTTCTTTCCTCTACCTTTTGCATTGTTGATGCTGCAATTCACATGTTTTATATATAATGTATTCATTAACATATTATTGTACCTATCATTATTTTAATACTTTCATCTAATTTTTATGACAATTAAAAGTGATGTATACTTTTATATGACAATTAAAGTGATAATATACACCATTACAGTATTGTGTTCTGAATTTAACTATATTCTTACTTTTACAGTGAGTTTTATAATTTTATAAATATTTATGATATTAGTTTGCATCCTCTTACTTCAACTTGAAAAACTCCCCTTAGCATTTCTTTTTTTAATATTTATTTTCAAATTTTATTTCCGATTCAAGGGGGTACATGTGCAGGTTTGTTGCATGTATATTGCATGATGATGAGGTTTGGAGTACAATTAATCCCATCACCCAGGTAGTGAGCATAGTACCCAGTAGTTCATTTTTCAAACCCTGACCCCTCTGTCTCTCCCCTCTCTAATACTGCTATCTCTATATCCATGAGTACCCAATGTTTATCTCCCGCTTATAAATGAGGACATGTGGTATTTATTTGGTTTCTTGATCCTACATCAATTAGCTTAGAATAATGGCCTCCAGGTGCATTGATGTTGCTATGAAATACATGAATTCATTCTTTTTTATAGCTGCATAGTATCTCATGGTGTCTGTGTACCCCATTTTATTTATACAATCCATCATTGGTGGACATCTAGGTTGATTCCATGTCTTTGGTATAGTGAACAGTGCTGTGATAAATTCACAGATACATGTGTCTTTTTGATAGAATGATTTATTTTTTTTTGGATATATACCCAGTACAGGGATTCCTGGGTCAAATGGCAGTTCTGTATTAAGTTCTTTGAGAAATCACAAAATGGCTTTTTCACAGTGACTGAACTACTTTACATTCCCACCAACAATGTAGAAGCATTCACTTTTCTCTGCAGCCTCACCAACATTTGTTGTTTTTTGACTTTATAATAGCCCTTGTGGGCCGGGCTCGGAGGCTCACGCCTGTAATCCCAGCACTTTGGGAGGCCGAGGCAGGTGGATCACGAGGTCAGGAGATCGAGACCATCCTGGCTAACACGGTGAAACCCTGTATCTACTAAAAAAATACAAAAAACTAGCTGGGTGTAGTGGCGGGCACCTGTAGTCCCAGCTACGCAGGAGGCTGAGGCAGGAGAATGCCATGAACCCGGGAGGCGGAGCTTGCAGTGAGCGGAGATGCACCCCTGCGCTCCAGCTTGGGTGACAGAGCGAGACTCCGTCTCAAAAAGAAAAAAAAAAAAAAAAGAAAAAAAAATAGTCACTGTGACAGGTGTGGGATGGTATCTCATTTTGGTTTTGGTCTGCCTTTCTCTGATGAGTAGTGATGAGCATTTTTTAATATTTTTTGGCTAGTTTTATGCCTTTTGAGAAGTGTTTGTTCATGGAATTTGCCCATTTTTTAATGGGATTTCTTTTTGCTTGTTCAATTGCTTACATTCCTGATACATTCTGGATATCAGACATTTGTCAGATGCATAGTTTTTGAATATTTTCTCCCATTCTGTATGTTGTCAATTTACTCTATTGATAAAGTCTTTGCTTGTGCACAATCTTATTAGTTTAATTACATCACACTTGTCAATATTTGTTTTTGTTGCAATTGCTTTTGAGGATTTCATCATAAATTATTTCCCAAGGCCAGTATTCAGAATGGTGTTTTCTAGATTTTCTTCTAGGATTCTTATAGCTTGAGCTCTTACATTTAAGTCTTTATCTTGAGTTAATTTTTGTACATGAAGAAACGTAGGGGTCCAGTTTTACATTTCTGCATATGGCTAGCCAGCTATCCCAGCACCATGTTTTGAATAGGACGTCCTTTCCCCATTGCAGATTTTCATTAACTTTGTTGAAGATCAGATGGCTGTAGATGCGTGTCTTAGTTTCTGCGTTCTCTCTTCTCTTCCATTGGTCTATGTGTCCGTTTTTGTAGCACTACTATGCTGTTTTGGTTACTGTAGCCTTGTAGTATAGTTTGAAGTAAAAAAATGTGATCCTTCCAGCTTTGTTCTTTTTGCTTAGAAGTGCTTTGGCAATTTGGACCATTTTTTGGTTTCATATAAATTTTAGAATAGTTTTTTTCTAGTTCTGTAAAAAAATGATGTTGGTATCTTGATAAGAATAGTGTTAAATCAAAGCATGGCCATTTTAATGATACTGACTCTTCCAATCCATGATCATGGATCATGTTTTTTCATTTGTTTGTGTCATCTATGATTTCTTTCAGCAGTGTTTTGCAGTTCTCCTTGTAGAGGTCTTTCACTTCCTTGATTAGTTTTGATTAGTTTTCATGGTAGATATCTTTCACTTTCATTATGGTAAGCCTTATGCATTTTATTTAATTTGTAGCTATTGTATAAGGGATTACTTTCTTGATTTATTTTTCAGATTGTTCATTGTTGGCATGTAGAAATGCTACTGATTTTTGTATGTTGATTTTATATCCTGCAAATGTACTATTAATAATAGTCTTTGATGAAGTCAAAATGCCACTTGGTCATGATAGATGATCTTTTCAATGTGTTGTTGAATTCGTTTTGCTAGTATTTCCTTGAAGATTTTTGCATCAATGTTCATTAGGGATATTGGCCTGTAGTTTTCTTTCTTGGGTGTGTCTTTCTCTGAGTGGGGTATCACAGTAAAAGATTTTTCAAGGTAATTAGATTTTTCCAAATATCTGGTCATATCACTGACAAATAAGAATGTCTCTCTTTCCAATTTGGATGCCCTGTATTTTTTCTCTTGTGAAATTTCTCTATCTAGGACTTTCAGAACTATGATGAATAACAGTGTTGAAAATGTGTATTCTTGTCATGTTTCAGATCTTATAGGAAAAACTTGCAGTTTTTTTTTTCCATTCAGTGTGATACTAGCTGTGGGTGTGTCATATGGCTTTTATTATGTTTAGGTAAGTTCCTTCTCTTCCTAGTTTTTTGAGGGTTTTTATAATGATGAGATATTGAATTTTATCAAGTGTGTTTCTAGTGTCAACTAAAATGATCATATGGTTTTTGTCCTCATTCTGTTGGCATGATGTATCATACTCGTTGATTTGCATATGTTGAACTATACTTGCATCCTTGGGAAAAATCCCACTTGGTCATGATAGATAATCTTTTTATTTTATTTTATTGTATTATTTTATATTATTATACTTTAAGTTCTGGGATACATGTGCACAACGTGCAAGTTTGTTACATAGGTATATATATGCCATGTTGGTTTGCTGCACCCATCAACTCATCATTTACATTAGGTATTTCTCCTAATGCTATCCCTCCCCCAGCCCTCCACCCCCTAACAGGCCCTGGTGTGTGATGTTCCCCTCCCTGTGTCCATGTGTTCTCATTGTTCAACTCCCACTTATGAGTGAGAACATGCGGTGTTTGGTTTTCTCTTTTTGTGTTACTTTGCTGAGAATGAGGGTTTCCAGTTTCATGTTTTATTAAATTGGTTTGCTAGTATTTTCTTCAGGATTTTTGTATCAATGTTCATCAGGGATATTGACCTGCAGTTTTCTTTGTTTGATGTGTCTTTGTCTGATTTGGGTATCAGGGTAATAGTGGGCTCATAGAAAAAGTTTGGATGTACACCCTCCTCTTCTATTTTTTGGAACAGTTTTAGTATGATTGGTATCGGTTCTTTAAATTTTTTGTATAATTCAGCAATGAAGCCATAGAATTCCAGGCTTTTTTTTTTTGGCTGGGAGAATTTTTATTACAAATTTGATCTTGTTATTTATTATTGATCTGTTTATGTTTTAGATTTCTTTATGGTTCAATCTTGATAGGTTGTATGTGTCTAGAAATATATCTATCTCTAGGTTTTCTAATTTATTGCTACATAGTGGAACATAATAGCCACTGCTACTTCTTTGAATTTCTGTGGTGTCAGCTGCAACATTTTATTTTTTTGCCTCTGATTTTATTTCTTTGGATCTTCTCTCTTTTTTTCTTAGTCTGAATAAAGTTTCATCAAATTTGTTTGTCTTTTCAAAAAATCAGCGTTTTGTTTCATTGATTTTTTGTGTCATTTTATTCATTTCCATTTCTTTTCTTTCTGCTCTGATTTTTGTTATTTCTTCTACTAACTTTGGGTTTGGTTTGCTCTTGCTTTTCTAGCTCTTTGAGATGTATCATTAGGCTGTTTATTTTATGTTTTTCTTCTTTTTTGATGTAAGAACTTATAGCTACAAACTCGCATCTTAGTATTGCTTTTCTGTACCCCACAGGTTTTAGTGTGTTGTGTTTTCATTATTATTTGTTTCAAGAGATTTATTAATATCTTTATTAATTTATTCATTGACCCACTGGCCATTCAGGAGCATATTGTTTAATTTCTATGTATTTGTATAGGTTTCAAAATTCCTCTTATTATTAATGTCTAGTTTTATTCCATTACAGTGAGATAAGATGCTTGATACCATTTAAAGGTTTCGAATGTTTTAAGACTTGTTTTGTGACCTAACATATGGTCTGTGTTTGAGAATGATCCATGTACTGAGGAGAAGAATGTATATTCTGCCACCATTAGATGAAATATTCCGAAAATAGCTAATAGGTCTATTTTGTATGGTGCAAATTAAGTTCATGTTTCTTCATTTATTTTCTGTTTGGATGATCTGTCCAATGCTGAAAATGGGATGTTGATGTCTCCAGCTGTTACTGTATTCAGGTCTACCTTTCTCTGTATTTACCAGGGTTCTCTAAACGGACAAAACTAATAGGATAGATGAATATATGAAGGGGAGTTTATTGGGATAATTGACTCACACAATCACAAGGTAAAGTCTCATAATAGGCCGTCTGCAGGCTGAGGAGCCAGGAAGATAATCCGAGTCCCCAAACCTCAAAAGTAGGGAAGCTGATAGTGCAGCCCTCAGTCTGTGGCCAAAGGCCCAAGAGCTCCTGGCAAATCACTGGTGTAAGTCCAAGAGTCCAAAAGCTGAAGAACTTGGAGTCTGATGTTTGAGGGCGGGAAGCATCCAGCATGGGAGAAAGATGGAGTCCAGAAGAGTCAGTAAGTCTGCACTTTCCATGCCTGCTTTTATGCTGGCAGCTGATTAGATGGTGCCCACCCAGATTGAGGGTGGATCTGCCTCTCCCAGCCCACTGACTCAAATGTTAATTTCCTTTGGCAACACCCTCACAGGCACACCCAGGAACAATACTTTTCATCTTTCAATCCAATCAAGTTGACATTCAACATTAACCGTCACATTCTCTTTAGCTCTAATAAGATTTGCTTTATGTATCTGTGTGTTCCAGTGTTTAGTACATGTATATATTTACAATTGTTATATCCTCTTTCTAAATTGATGCCTTTATCATTATATACGGACCTTCTTTGTCTCTTCTTATGGTTTTTGTATTGAAGTCTATTTTGTGTAAGTACAGCTACTCCTGTATCTTTTTTGGTTTTCATTAGCATGTAATATTTTTTCTATCCCTTTATTTTCAGTCTACATATGCCTTTATAGGTGAAGTGTGTTTTTTTGTAAGCAACTGATTAATGAGTATTTTATTTTATTTTATGCATTCAGGCATCCTATATCTTTTAATTGAAACATTTAGTCCATTTACATTTAATGTTATTATTGATAGGTAAAGACTTACTCCAGGCATTTTGTTATTTGTTCTCTTGTTGTTTTGTGGTTCTCTATTCCTTCTTTCCTTCCTTCCTGTCTTCCTTTTAGTGAAGGTGATTTTCTCTGGTGGTGTGTCTTATGTTCTTACTTTTTATTTTTTGTGTGTTTGTTGTGTGGTTTTAGATTTGAGGTTACCATGAGGCTTGCAAATAGTATATTGTAACCCATTATTTTAAACTGATGACAACTTTATGCTGACTGCAAAAACTAACTTAGAAGCAAAAGGAAAAGTAGTAAAAATTCTACACTTTAACATTGTCCCCTGCTTTTTAACTTTTTGTTGTTTATATTTACATCCTATTGTACTATCTATGTATTGAAAAGTTGTTGTAGTTATAGTTTGTATGGGTTTATCTTTTCAACTTTCTACTTAAGATATGACTAGTTTACACTTCACAATTACAGTGTTATAATATTCTGTGTTTTCCTGTGTACTTAATATTACCAGTAAGTTTTGTACCTTCCAAATGATTTCTTATTGCCCATTAACTTCCTTTACTTTTAGATGGAAAAACTCCCTTTAGAATTTTTTTGACAAGTCTCATGTTGATAAAATCCCTCCATTTTTGTTTGAGAAAAATCTTTATTTCTTATTCATGTTTTAAGAACATTTTTACTCGATATACTATTATAGGTTAGTAGATTTTTCCCTCGGAATTTTAAATATGTCATGCCACTCTCTCCTGGCCTGTAAAGTTTCCACTGAAAAGTCTGCTACCAGACATATTGAATCTCCATTGTATGTTATTTGTGTCTTTTCTCTTGCTGCATTTAGGATTCTATCTTTATCATTGACATTTCACAGTTTCATGATTATAAATGCCTTGAGGTAGTCTTCTTTGGGATAAATCTTCTTGGTGTTTGTACTTGAATACTGACATCTTTGAATAAACTTTTCATCCCTATCTCCACTTTAAGGCCGATAATTCTTAGATTTACCATATTCAGGTGATTTTCTAGATTTTGTAGGCATGAATCATTGCTTTTTCTTCTTTTTTCTTTTGACTCTTCTGATTTTCTATTTTCCAATAACATGTCTCAAATCTCACCAATATCTTCTTCTGCTTGATCAGTTCTGCTGTTAAAATACTCTAATGCTCTTCAGTATGTGAATTGCATTTTTCAACTCCAGAATGTATGCTTGATTCTTTGATTATTTTCAATTAGTTCAACCTGTTAAATTTGTGTGACAGGATTCTGAATTCCTTCTCTGTGTTACCTTGAATTTCTTTGAGTTTCCTCAAAACAGCTATTTTGAATTCTCTGTCTAAAAGATAACGTATCTCTGTCTCTCCAGGATTGCTCTCTGGTAACTTATTTATTTCTTTGGTAAGGTAATATTTTCCTTTGTGGTCTTGATGCTTGTGCGTGTTCCTTGGTGTCTAGGTATTGAAGAGTTAGGTATTTATTGCAGTCTTTACAATCTGGGCTTGTGTGTACTCACCCTTTTTGGGAAAATTTTTCAGTTATTCAAAGGGACTTGAGTTTTGTGATCTAAATTTTTGGTCACTACAGCCATATCTGCATTGTGTGGTACCCCAAGCTCAGTAACACTGTGGTTTTTGCAGACTCGTAGAGGTACTTCCTTAGTAGTCTTGGATAAGATCCAGAAGAATTATCTGGATTGCCGGGCATAGGCTTTTGTTCTCTTCTCTTACATTCTCTCAAACAGAGTCTTTCTCTCTGTGCTGAGCTGCCTGGGACTGTAGGAGGGGTGACATAATCACCCTTGTGGACACTGCTGCTGGGACTGCACTCAGTCAGACTTGAAGCCAGCATAGCACTAAGTCTTGCCCAAAGTCTGTTGTAACCACTACCTGGATACCACCTCTGCCTGGTCAAAGCACTAGGGCTCTGCAGTCAGCAGGTGGTGAAGCCAGATAGGCTTGTGTCTTTGCCTTAAGGGCAATGACTTCCCCTAGCCTCCAGGCAGGTCCAGAAATGCTGTCATTGAAACAGGCCTGAAGTCAGAAACCTTAGAAATCTACCTGGTGCTGGGGTTGTTTATTTTTTTTTCTTGTAAATTTGTTTGAATTCTTTGTAGATTCTGGATATTAGCCCTTTGTCAGATGAGTAGATTGCAAAAATTTTTTCCCATTCTGAAGATTGCCTGTTCACTCTGATGGTAGTTTCTTTTGCTGTGCAGAAGCTTTTTAGTTTAATTAGATCCCATTTGTCAATTTTGGCTTTTGTTGCCATTGCTTTCGGTGTTTTAGACATGAGTCCTTGCCCATGCCTATATCCTGAATGGTATTGCCTAGGTTCTTTTCTAGGATTTTTTATGGTTTTTGGTCTAACATTTAAGTCTTTAATCCATCTTGAATTAATTTTTGTATAAGGTGTAAGGAAGGGATCCAGTTTCAGCTTTCTACATATGGCTAGCCAGTTTTCCCAGCACCATTTATTAAATAGGGAATCCTTTCCCCATTTCTTGTTTTTGTCAGGTTTGTCAGAGATCAGATAGTTGTAGATGTGTGGTATTATTTCTGAGGGCTCTGTTCTGTTCCATTGCTCTATATCTCTGTTTTGGTACCAGTACCATGTTGTTTTGGTTACTGTAGCCTTGTAGTATAGTTTGAAGTCAGGTAGCGTGAAGGATATGAACAGACACTTCTCAAAAGAAGACATTTATGCAGCCAACAGACACATGAAAAAATGCTCATCATCACTGGCCATCAGAGAAATGCAAATCAAAACCACAATGAGATACCATCTCACACCAGTTAGAATGGCAATCATTAAAAAGTCAGGAAACAACAGGTGCTGGAGAGGATGTGGAGAAATAGGAATGCTTTTACACTGTTGGTGGGACTGTAAACTAGTTCAACCATTGTGGAAGTCAGTGTGGCGATTCCTCAAGGATCTAGAACTAGAAATACCATTTGACCCAGCCATCCCATTACTGGGTATGTACCCAAAGGATTATAAATTATGCTGCTATAAAGACACTTGCACACGTATGTTTATTGCGGCACTATTCACAATAGCAAAGACTTGGAACCAACCCAAATGCCCATCAATGATAGACTGGATTAAGAAAATGTGGCACATATACACCATGGAATACTATGCAGCCATAAAAAAGGATGAGTTCATGTCCTTTGTAGGGACATGGATGAAGCTGGAAACCATTATTCTCAGCACACTATCACAAGGCCAAAAAACCAAACACCACATGTTCTCACTCATAGATGGGAATTGAACAATGAGAACACTTGGACGCACGAAGGGGAACATCACACACCAGGGCCTATTGTCGAGTGGAGGGAGTGGGGAGGGATAGCATTAGGAGATACACCTAATGTAAATGATGAGTTACTGGGTGCAGCACACCAACATGGCACATATATACATACATAACAAACCTGCTTGTTGTGCACATGTACCCTAGAACTTAAAGTATAATAATAATAAAAAAAAATCTACCTGGTACTGTATTCTATTGCAGATGAGCTGAAACTGAAGCCACCAGACAAAGTGCTTTCTACTATTTCCTTCCCTTTCTCCAGGCAGAGGAGTCTCTTCTCATGTCCTCCACCACCACAGGCCTACAGGGAGTATAGCCAAGGTACAGCTAATGTTCACTTAATACTCAATGGCTTTTCAATGTGTGTTCAGTTCACTTAACACCCATTGCCACTTCATTCAATTCTGGTGAATGATTCCAGGCCTGGAACTCACCCTTCAGGGCAGTGTTCTCCCCTCTGGCCCACGGTAGGTCCAGAGATTCCATGTAAGAGTGGAGGCCTGTAATTGAGCTAAAGAGAAAGTACTCATTAATTTTCTCTCTGCTTTTCTCAAGCAGAAGGGGTCTCTCATTATAGACACTACAGCTGTGAATGTGGTGGGTCACACCTGAAGCCAGCATATTTGAGAGTCTCATCCAAGGCCCATGACACACTACCTAAGTATCACTGCTGATTACTCAGGGCCCAAGGCTCTTTAATCAGCTGCTGATGAGTCCTGCCAGGACTGGGTCCTTCTCTTCAAGGAAGTGGGTTTCCTTCTGGCCCAGGGTGGGTCTAGAAATGTCATCTTGGAGCTATAGCTTGAAATGGGGGATTCATGACGCTGCCTAGTGCCCTATCCTACTGTGGTTGTGCTGACATACACATTGCAAGATAAAGTCCTTTCTACTCTTCCATCTCCTCTCCTCAAGTGGAAGGAAGGGGTCTCTTTAAGAACTGGGAGGTGTGCTGCTCAGAGTCGGGGGAGGGATGACACAAACACTTTCTTAGCCATCCGGATTTGTATCTTACTAGGTCATGTGCCCTCCAAGTCCACTGGCTCCAAGCCCAGTATAGCACTAGGGCTTGACTAGGAGTTGCAGTCCTCATGGCCTAGACTGCCTTTGAAGTTTGACTCAAAGTGGCAATGCTTGTTGAAACTCAAGCTCCAACCACCAGGATAAGCAATTCCCCTCTGGCTAGGGATGGTCTAAATGCTCCTTCCATGAGCACCAGCTGAGTTCTGCTTGGTGTTGGCAGCACTGTGTTGAAGTGCAAAGTCCCACCACTGCTGTGCTGTCCCTCCCCCAAGTGCACAGATTCTTTCTCCATGCTACACTGCCAGTTACTGACAGGGTGATGAGACAGGGTTGGTGTCAGAAATTTAAGACTGTCTTCCCTACCCTCATCAGTGCCTTTTTCAATGATATGAAGTTAAAAGTAGGTATGGATTGCTCAGCCGATTTTTTGGTTCTTATGAAGGTGCTTTTTGTGTGTGTGTAAATAGCTGTTAAATTTAGTCTTCCAGAGGAGAGGATAATTGGCAGAGGCTTTTATTTGGCCATCTTGCTCTCCTCTTTTTATTTATTTATTTTTTTACAGTAAACTATTTTTTTACATTCATGCAAACATACCATGTTCTGAATAATATAAATGCATGCACACTGATGTCATTCTTATAAAGTTAAACTAGGTAAAAAAAAAACTAAGCTATAAGTAAACAAAAATAATAATACAAACAGAAGTTTAATGATGTTGAACAGATTTACAGGTAGGCAGAGAGCTCTTGATTTTAGGAAATGATAATTCAAATAAATATCCATACATGTTAAAGAGAAGTTTCTAATTTTCAAAACATTTTGTTACAAATAGTTTTAAATACCATATTTTATAGATCTTTTGTGAGAAGAATATAAGTGTAGTCCTAAAAAAATAATACTCAAGTGATTGTATGCAGGTTTCTTTGTCTTGTTAAAATGTTATAATCGACATAATTCCAATGATATTGCTTCCTGAAGTGTAAATTTATATCACATTCATGATATTCAAAATAAGGTACACAATTTACATTTATTTTGACCTAGGTGGAAATAAGTTCTAGATTTAGTATAGTACTGTTCATAAATTTATTTAACAAGGTCATGGGAGGGATATAAATTTTACTTTACAGGAAATTGAAAATTACAATTTGGCATGAGGACAATTTTCATAAGTTTTATCTATGCCCCCATTCATAGTCAGGTCAACTGCATCCTGAGTGTATGTGAACATGTGTATACATCTACATACTAACATATACAAATTCATACTATGTGACTCTTCAAAGGTGTTGCTTGAAATGGCTTATTCTTTAGTTTTGGATAAGCAGTGTAATGCAGCCAGATATGATTTTCCTTATTTTTTTTTTCATTTTGTTTATCATGATTCAATCGGTGTGTTTCATTTGGATCATTGGTATAATTTTCTAGCAAAAATTCACTAGCAGTAAGCAGAAATGTTAACATAAAGAATAAGTAGCCAATCAAGTTTAAATTATAACATAAAGAAGAGCATTTCACATTTTTTTAAAAGCATTATTCTATGGAATATATTAATCCATGACTGGAAATTATGTGATTTCATTCTTGGAACAAAGCTCTTGTTCTGTGGTAACACTTTAAATTACTGTATAACTCCATTAAAACTAATGTAATATAAACAAATTAACTCAGTTCTGATGAATGAAGTCTGCATTCCGTTGGCTTGAGGAAGGTGATTTTCTCTACACAAATGCAAAATTCCTCTTCGGTAGCCAGTGAAGCTCACTCACAGGGGCTTAAAGAGTTCAACTTTGAAACGGGGCAACACTGGCTAGCACTGCATTTCCTCACTGCGAGTCTATGCTCAAGCCACTGAGCAGCATCACTGATGGAAATCCGAGGGGAAAGGACTAGAACACAGTGGAAATCTACCAGGGTAACATAAAAGTGATTTTTGAATTAAGTATTTTTGCTAAAGCAAAGAAAAATAGGCACATGGTAGTAAATCTTGTCAAAATGTCTGTAGGCTCCCATTACATCAAATATCTGTGAACTCAAGGTCTAACAAAAGTTCTCACAGGTTATTTTCACATAAAAAATAATCAGGAACCTTAATGTTTCAAACACTTACAGCACAAAGGTTGGGAAGTACTAAAGTGTAGCTTAAGTCTTCAAAATGGTGGGCAATTTAAAGTTCTGTTACAGTGAATCAAAGTTACAATTTTAACTTAACCTACATTCTCATATGTTATACATTATTCTTTTGTGTAGGGTACAGGGTGTGCAAATTAAGCAATTTCAATATATATTAGAAAAGTTCATTATTTTGCAAAATAGAAAGTGAATAAAATCAGCTAATAATGCAATGTAATGAAAACATGCACTAAATAGAGCTTCTTCCCCATGAAAATTTTCCCCTTTTCCTTTAACATCTTCATATTTAAATACCATTTATTTCATTCACTTGCAGAAATTAAGAAAGAAGTGAAATATTACATAGCTGCAAGATACTAATTAGAGATAAGAGTTTGGAGCTGTTAGGTTGTAATAAATGGAAAATAACAAGAATAGTAAAATATGCTGAAAATTGTTCAAATATAGTAATTTGAATTACAAAACAACAAATTATGAAATCCTACTAATCTTCTGAAGGTGTCACGGGAAATGTAAAGGATAGCAGAAACTCTGTTTAGCTTTTACCTCACCAGCAGCCTCATGACTAAAGTTATAAAACCATGTATGATTATGCAAGACCAACTGCATATTGGCTTTAGTCACAAATTTTTAAATGGTTTTACTGATGGCATGCTTGTGACCAGAGGCTGGAAGGAAACTGTATGTAAAACATGTGGAGGTATGGAACCTTGCTTCTAGCCTCTGGTCATAAGCATGCCATCAGTCAAACCATTTAAGATGAATACTGATGCTAAAGTCTTCTTGATTCTTAATTCAAAATTAACAGTTTTTCTAAGAAATTTGTTTCTTCTTTCTGGGTCTGGTGAGTCATAGTTCTTTGAAACCTTATTTTTTTATTTCAAAATGTTCATGAAGTCATCCTCTCATATATTCTTGCTCTTCTGGGACACGTTTTTTGTCTGTATCACCAATGTGAATAATAATTTTGAGGCATTCTTTGCAGAGAAATTCAGTCATGGATAGTGATTTTTGAGTTTCTCCTTATCTTTTCCTTCATAAACTACTGTAACATTATAAATTGCATCAACTAATTCTTCACAGAATTAAAAGCAACATGAGCTGTCTTTATTAGTGGTGTCAGCATGTTTTAATACTGCAAGGCCTTGTTGAGCAGCAAACTGACGAGCTGAAAGGACTTGTTTGTCTGGTGTTATACCTTGTACCTTCTGGAAAAAAATCATAAAATGCATAGCAGTTTCCGCATTCATGTAGCTCTGCCACTTGTTTCTCATTTCTTTTTCAATAAATTTGGCACTTTCTTTTAGATTCCTCCATGCTGAGACAAGTAACACCCATGTGATGGAAGTCATTTTAATCTTTCAGCACAGAGCACATAGGACCAAGAGCATTCGGCTCAATGACCAATATATCAGTAACAATCCAGTCAACTGTGCTTTGATGATTGGCTAAGTACATCATATTTTTCTTAATTTTTAGCAAACTTCCATGTAGCAATATCTATACCCTGGTGTAGTTCTCAAAGAGCGCCACACTCTGGTAGACGCGGTAGAGCCAGCTGTCCACCGCCTGGAAGAAGCTGGCGGACGGGATGATGGAGGGCAGCTGCCAGACTCCCCAGGCCGGCACATGGGTGAGCACCATGCCTAGGAGCATGACGTCCGAAGCAGGCGAGTACATGTGAAGCACTGGAGACAGCAGCATCTTCCCGGCTCTGTGGCTGAAGGCTCTGCCTGCTCTTCCGGCCCCACTGCCCAGGGCCCTCAGCCAAGGCAAGCTTAACGGTCAGTCATCACGCCAGCCAGACCCACCATCATCCCCTCACTGCTTGGTTCCCTGACACAGTTCTCAACCTCCTCCCCCAGCCACTAGGGTCACATGGCCACTGGGCATATGGAGGTCGGACAAGTACGGGCCTGACGTATTTGCTCAAGGTCTCATGTCTTCTCTTAATTGAACCTCTCTCTCTCTCTTTTCTTTTTTTTTTTTCCTGATTTGGAAAGTTTATGCTCCAAATTTCTCTTAAGCTGAAGCACATGAGACACAATATTTAATAAGTTGTTATGATTAATATGTCTTTATGGTACTTTAATTGATTTTAGTTAGCTGTATAATTTTAGGTTTTGTAATTTTTTTCTCATAATTGTAGTGCATTTTTCACTGCTTTTAAGCTTCCTGAGAAACTGCTGAGAGGTTAGTGTCATTCTAATTTGTGATTTTGCTTATCAGTCTTGTTCTTTTATTTTTTTCTGAAATCTTGTATATTTTCAGTGTAACCTGTATATGAACATTTCATGGTTATGTTGCTTAATGTAGGTCCGTTTTAATTAATTGCATTCAGTGGACACTTTCAGTCTGGACACTCACGACTTGCCCTTCTAGAAAATTTTCTTCAGTATCTTCTTTGAAGAAATTGTTGTTGTTATTGTAGTTTTCTCTGTTACCTCTTTCTGTAAATCCTACTATTTAGATGTTGGAATTTTTGTGCTGGTGTATATTTTTCTTATAAATTTTCTCTTGTTAATTACTTCTTTTTACTTTTAATACTACTTTCTTGGAGATTTATTCAACTTCATATGCCAAAGATTCTACTAAGGTTTAATTTGTTTTCATATTTTTAATTTTCAAGAGATCAATGTTGATGATCTTTCTTTCAAAGTGTCCTATTTTTGTTTTTTGGATACAATATTTACTCTTATTGTCTAAGGCTATTAATAGAAATAAATTTTCATGTATAATTTCCCCTGAATCATCTCATTTCCTTCAAAATTGATTTTTGTTGTTTATTTGATTAAATCATTGACTCTCACATTAAATGATTTCCTCAAAACCCTGTGCTCCTGTTGGTCTGTGCATAATTATAAAGAGACAATATAAAAAGATGTTTGAAACAGCATGAGAGTGGGGTTTGTTAACTATATTTCTACTATGGATAATATGGCTGGACAGTTTAACTGAAGAGTCTCTAATATCATTGTCAATCTTTTATTTATTTTTATATATATTTTTCCCATTTCAATTGGTTAAATTTGCCAGAAATTATTTCCATTCCTTTTCCTGGAGGATATAACTCTGTCTACCAAAGTTCTGGATGTGGAGAGAAGAAAATCAGCTAAGGTATCTCCATATTCGGTGCCTAAACTTTCAATTAAGCCCTCTTTGAGTAAGCTACCCCTGACATAAATTGCATCTTATTTCACCTAGTACAGAGACTCTGTTTCGTCCTCCTCATAGAATAAACCTGTTTTCTGCAGGGATGATGAAAAGACAGTCACCCACTAGAGGGAATCTGGAGAGGTCATCTAATTGCTTCTCAATAATATTTTCAACCAGTTCTTCCAAAGGTGCACAGTGCCAACAATTAGGGATCCTTTTGGGCATTGTGTAATTTAAACTGAGTTTCTTCAACTTTCTCTATTGCCAGCTTGTGATTCACATATCTTAGTATTACCTTGCTTAGACTTTGTGGTAGCTCAACAACCACTCATCTGTCTGATTTTTATCTTTAATTTTTTCCTGCTACTTTTCTTTCATTATTTAGTTTTTATGAGATTATGTCTTTAAAATGCCTTTTCTATAATGTTAATGGTGTTTGTGAGGGAACAGAGCTGAAATAATCCACCATCATTAACTGAAAGTCAAGATATATGATTTTCACAGAACTTTCTCACATCACGTTTTTAGTTCAAGTACCATTGCTGGGCCTCTCCATATCACAAGCAATTTGAGGCTGCCAAATCCATTTCTATCTCAGAACAGCCCAGAGTGTTTTTGCAGACCATAAGGAAAACTCATTGAAAAATACAAACTATATATTTTCTCATTGAATTCAAGAAAATGTTTGGAAAAGAGAAAGTGCGACTAACACAGTCTGGTTGTGTAAACACAATCATTAGAGTCATTTCAGAAGGATATTCCTGAAAGTTGCTGTGTTTGATGGATTGCCAAAGAGAAACTTCTTTTAGCAATAAAAAGGTTCCTCAAGAGACAACAGATATCTATCTCAAGAGAGAAGCCACAGCCTTGTATTGATGGGCACTGAAATACACAGGTTAAGTTCAGCTGTGTCTCTGTTCCTAACTCCCCTCCATCATGTCTTTGAACAGTTCTCTTTATATGAAGTAATACGTATAAATAAGTTCTAGCATAGCAAAATTTTACCTCTCCCTTGGCATTTACAGTAAACAAATCTAACAATTCTCTCTCTTTTCAGTCAGCAAATATGCCTTCTGTACAATTCGACACACTGCTGTCTTGCAATATTTATTGAATGTCCACAATGTATTCAGTGGAGTTTTATATACTTCTGATAAACAGATCTAGGATCTTGTATCTGACACACACTCAGTATTCAATAGTGTAATAAAGACTGATATTGTCTAGTGTATAGCCACTGGTGAACTGAAAGTAGGTACAACTAGTCTCCATTTTTTTCCCTAAATTTATATTTTATTTGATTTATTTCTTATATCAAGCTATATTAAATCTTACATTACACTAATGTAGGACCACTCCCAAATATTTTTCTTAAATCTGTTGATTTGCCAAGACTCTCTTTTTTTTTTTTTTTTTTTTCTTTTTTAACTTGAGACAAGGTCTGACTCTGTCACCCAGGCTGGAGTACAATGGCGCAATCATGGGTCACCGCAGCCTTGTCCTCCTTGGCTAACAAGATCCTCCCATCTCAGCCTCCGGAGTAGCTGGGACTACAGGCACACATCACCAAGCCTGACTAATTTTTGTTTTTTTGTTGTAGAGATGGATTTTCTCCATGTTACCCAGTCTGGTCTCAAACACATGGGCTCAAGCTGTCCACCTGCTTCAGCCTCCCAAAGTGCTGGGATTACAGGTGTGAGTGACCACACCTGGCCAAGAATAATATTTTATAGAAGCCTGGCTAATACAAGGAATGCTAAGCCTCTAGATCACCATGAAAATGTACTAGGAGAAATAAAGTAGGTTTAAGGAATTTTTCATTTGGAATTTCTAGGCAGCAGGGGCTGAAATAGGTTTTCTAGTAATCCAGTGCGCTGTGGTTAAACCTACTACTGACACACAACAGCCTAATTCCCTGAGATACATTTAAAATATGGTGAAAAAACCCTAGAAATTCAAAGGTCTCTGACAAATTGTCAATAGAGGTAAGCAATTCCAGGGACTCCACCAAGTAACAGCAACAATTATATAGACTTTCCACTTTGAGAGAGAAGCACGAGGTCATTCATATAGTGTGACATGTTATAAGCTGTCTGTTATAAAATATGGACTTCTAACATGTGGAATCACTGGTGACAGGATTGTGTACTGTGGTTCAAAAGACCACAGAAATGGCAATTTGAATATAGACAGACTGAAATTATTTGATAAGCACTATCACATATAGAACTGAATACTAGGAAAAATACATGGAAAAGGAGGGGACTGTAAGAGTTTGTAGTCACCTAAGGTATTTTCTTATGACAACCACCTACCAGCAGATAGAGAGATGTGGTGACTGATTGCTGATACTACCAAGTCTATGGAAGGAACACAGGAAAATTTACTCACTACATTTAGCATCCAGAATATACTCAAGACATTTTGATTTGGGATATATGATTTGCAATAACTATCAGGATACCAAAAAATATACTTTATGTGGAGACAAAAAAGAAGTCCCTAGCTGCTTGCATATTTATGAGCTGACTGGATATTTGCTAATTTTTCTACCATAGTACTGATGACATGCTATTGAACATCTTGTCATATTCTCGTGAATGTGATAAGATTTTAGCAAATAAGAAAATGCTTAATTTTGTGCAAAATGAGGCAGTATAATATACACTTTCTATTCTTATTAAAGGCATATCAGTTACAATGGTGGGTTGCAAATAACTAAAAGTGACATTATGGGGAAAATGCAGAGTTCAATGTAATAGACAAAATTATTTCAAAATACTGGCACTTCAGCTATCATTGATAACAGATATTTTGTTGCATGCTGTAAAACTACTAAAAAAATACACAAGTGCCATGATTTTATGGTTCAAAACTGATATGTCTGACTAGAACTTACACCTAAAATTTGTACCAGGCTTATTGAATAACACAACAAAGGAATAAATTTACGAACTCATTCTTCTGAAGAAGTAGACAGGTGATAGTTTCATAAAGGAAAGATATAAATAACAAGGTTTCAGAGGCTGGATCTTTGGGAAAATGGTGGGTAGGAGGAAGGACTAACTTACAGCTCCCACTTACATGGACAGAGCAGCGTGTGGAGACCCATATCCAGAACTTTTGCTTGAAGAACCACAGCAGGACCATACCAGGAAAGCCAAAGGAATCCACAGACCCTTTGAAAGAAGTGAATTGCTACTTCAGGCTCCAGGAAATGGCCGAAAAACTGTGAGTGCCCAAAGTGTGAAAATGTGAAAGGGGGATCGTCTGCCCCTAAACAAACATCCTCACTGGGGAACCTGTCCACATCATGGGAGAAGGATTTGACTTTACCTGGAGCTGAGCTGAGATGAACTTAGAGAGCTGAGCAAAATACAGGGATAGAGAAAGCTGTGGGACGAGGCCTGTTGGCGTTCTTGGTTTCTGGGAAAGCCGTTTCTGACTTTATCTCACAAGGATCCTTGGGGAAGGCCGCCAGTGGAACTGAGGAAAGACCACAGGGAGAAGGAAACCTCCAACTGAACTTTGTAACAATTTTGACGGAACACAAAGTTTCCTCGATATAATCTGGGGGAGAGGGTTAACTGGGGAGTGAAATCACAGCGCAGAAGTTGTGGCTGGCGGGGAGGCATGAAACCTAAAGGCCCTGCTTGCTTTCACAGCAGGGAGACCTGGAGCCTGGGGCAAGTCCTCCGCCCTGCACACCGGCTGCCTGGAAATGAACTCGGTGCTGATGGTGGGGGCATAGTGGGAGTGAGACCAGCCTTTTGGGCTGCACAGGAGCTGGGTGAGGCCTGTAACTGCTGGCTTTCCCCCACTTCCCTGGCAGCCTGCATTATGCAGCAGAGGCAGTCATAATTCCCCTAGAAACATTCCTCTATTGGCCTAAGAACCACACCCCAATCCCACACAGCGGCCTCAGCAAGCCTGGCCCAAGGGGAGTCTGAACTCAGACAAGCCTAACCCTGCCCACACCTAATGGTCTTTCTCTACCCTTCCTGGTAGCTGAAGAAAAAGAACATAATCGCTTGGGAGCTCTATGGCCTGCCTGCTGCCTGAGAAACTTATCCATGTGACCTTAGGCAAGCTTGTATCCTCCCTATACTACCACAGCTGATGCTTTCTTGAAAGCGCCACCTCCTGGCTTGAGGCCAATCAACACAAAACTAGCACAATAAACAAAAATACAACCAAGAACCCTCACAGAGTTCACTTCACTCCCCTGCTACCTCCACCAGAACAAGTGCTGGTATCCAAGGTTGAGAGACCTGAAGATGGATCACATCACAGGTCTCTTTGCAGACATTCTCGAGTCGCTGGGCAGCTACATCCAGAAGAAAAATAACAATCACTACAGTTCACTTCTCAGGAAGCCACATCCCTGAGCACCCGCATCCAGGGAGCACCCCATGGGACAAAATAATCTGAACAGCAGCCCTTGAGCCCCAGGTCTTCCCTCTGACATAGTCTACCCAAGAAGAAGGAACTGGAAGGACAGTTCTGGTAATGTGACCAAAAAAAAGTTCTTTAACACTCCAAAAGATCATGCTAGCTCACAAGCAATGAAACCAAACCAAGAAGAAATATCTGAATTGCCAGAAAAAGAATTCAGAAGGTCGCCTTTTAAGCTACTCAAGGAGGCACCAGAGAAAGGTGAATACCAACTCAAAGTAATTTTTTAAAAGTTACAGGATATGGACAAAAACAATCTCCAAATGAATACATAACATAAATAAAAGAGCAATCAGAACTTCTGGAAATGAAGGACACACTTACAGAAATGCAAAATACCCTGGAAAATTTCAGCAATAGAGTTAAACAAGTAGAAGAAAGAAATTCAGAGCGTGAAGACAAGGCTTTTGAATTAACACAATGCTACAAAGACAAAAAAAAAAATTTCTTTTAAAGACAAAGTCTCCAAAAAGTCTGGTATATGTTAAATGGCCAAATTTAAGAATAATTGCTGTTCTTGAGGGAGAAATCAAAAAGTTTGAAAAACATATTTGAGGGAATAATTGAGGAAAACTTCCCCACTCTTGCTAGAGATCTAGACCTCCAAATACAAGAAGCTTAAAGAACACCTGGGAAATTCATCACAAAAAGATCATCACCTAGGAACACAGTCTAAAGGATATCTAAAGTCAAGATGAAGAAAAGAATCTTAAGAGCTGTGAGGCAAAAACATCAGGTAACTTATAAAGGAAAACCTATCAGATTAATAGCAGAAACTCTACAGACCAGAAGACATTGGGGTCCTTTAGCCTCCTTAAACAAAACAATTATAAGCCAATAATTTTTCATCTAGTGAAACTAATTTCCATAAATAAGAAAATACACAGTCTTTTTCAGGCACACAAATGCTTAGAGAATTCACCAACTACCAAGGCAGTACTACAAGAACTGCTAAAAGCAGCTGTTTTGTTTCAAACTCTAAGTCTTGAAACAAAACCTCAAAATAAACCAAAATAGAACTTCCTTAAAGCATAAATCTAACAGGACATATATAAAAATAACACAATGAACATAATCCAAGATATTCAGGCAACAAATAGCACAATGAATAGAATAGTACCTCACATCTCGGTGCTAATGTTGAATGCAAGTAGCCTAAATGCTCCAGTTAAAGTTACAGAATAGCAGGATGATTAAAAATTCACCAACCAAGTATCTGCTGTCTTCAAGATACTCACCTAACACATAAATACTCATATAAACTTGAGGGAAAGGAGTGAAAAAAGATTTTCCATGCAAATGGACACCAAATGTCAGTAGGAGTAGCTGTTCTTATATCAGAAAAAAAAAACACTTTAAAGCAACAGCAGTTAAAAAAGACAAAGAGGGATTATATAATAATAAAAGGACTTGTTCAACAAGGAAATATAACAATTCTAAATATATATGCACCTAATACTGGAGCTCTCAACTTCATAAAACAATTACTACTGGACCTAAGAAATGCGATAGACAGCAACACGAGAAGAGTGGGGGACTACAATATTCCATCGACTGCACTAGGCAGGTTAACAACGATGACAAAAAAAGACAGAAATTAACAACAACAACAAAAAAATGGACTTAAACTATACCCTAGAGGGGCTGGGGGCAGTGGCTCATGCCTGTAATCTCAGCACTTTGGGAGGCTGAGGCGGGTGGATCACATAGGTTTGGAGTTTGAGACCAGCCTGGCCAACATGATGAAACCCCATCTCTACTAAAAATACAAAAAGTTAGCCAGGTGTGGTGCATGCCTGTAATCCCAGCTACTCGGGAGGCTGAGGCAGGAGAATTGCTTGATCCTGGGAGGCAGAGGTTGTGGTGAGCCCCTAGAATAGATGGATGTAATAGATATTTACAGACATTCTACCCAATAACTGCAGAATATACATTCTATTCATCAGCGTAAGGAACATTCTCCAAGATAGGCCATGTGATAGGACACAAAACAAGTCTCGATACATTTAAGAAAATCAAAATTATATCAAGTACTCTCTCAGACCTCTGTGGAATACAACTGGAGCCCAACTCCAAAAGAAACTCTCAAAAGCATGAAAATATATTGAAATTAAATAACCTGCTTCTGAATGATCTTTGGGTCAACAACAAAATCAAAATAGAAATAAAAAAATTCTTTGAACTGAATGATAATAGTGACACAACCTATCAAAATCTCTGGGATACAGCAGAACATGTCTAAGAGGAAAGTTCACAGCTTTAAACACTTACATCCAAAAGTCTGAAGGAGCACAAATAGACCATCTAAAGTCACACTTCAAGGAACTAGAGAAACAAGAACAAACCAAACCACAAACCAGCAGAAGAAAATAAATAACAAAGATAAGAGCAGAACTAAATGAAAGTGAAAGAATCAATAGAAAAATACAAAAGATAAAACAAAAAGCTTTTTATTTGAAAAGATAAATAAAATTGATAAACCATTAGTGTAATTAACAAAGAAAAGAGAGAAGATCCAAATAGCTCAGTTAGAAAGAAAATGGAAGATATTACAACCAATACCACTGAAATACAAGAGACCATTCAAAGTTACTATGAACACCTTTATGCACATAAACTAGAAAACCTAGAGGATATGGATAAATTCCTGAAAATATGAAACCTTCCTAGATTAAACCAGGATTAAACCAGAAATAGAAACTGAACAGACCAATAATAAGCAGTGAGATTGAAATGGTGATATAAAAATTGCCAACAACAACAACAAAAAGTCCAGGACCAAATGGATTTATAGCTGAATTCTATCAGACATTCAAAGAAGAATTGGTATCAATCCTATTGACACTGTTCCACAAGATAGAATAAGAAGGAATCCTCCTTATATCATTCTACGAAACCAGTATCACCCTAATACCAAAAACCAAGAAAGGACATGGGAGAAAAAGAAAACTAAAGACCAAGATCCCTAATGAACATAGATGTAAAAATCCTCAATAAAATACTAGCTAACTGAATCCATCAGCATATAAAAAGATAATGCACCATGATCATGTGGGTTTCATATCAGGTATGCAGGGATGGTTTAACATAAGTAAGTCAATAAATGTGATACACCACATAAACAGAATTAAAAACAAAAATCACATGATCATCTCAATAGATGCAGAAAAAGCATTTGACAAAATCCAGCATCCTTTATGATTAAAACCCTCAGCAAAATCGGCATAGAAGGGACATAACTTAATGTAATAATAGCTGTCTATGAGAAACCCACAGCCAACATTATACTGAACAGGGAAAAATATAAACATTTCCCTAAGAACTGGAACAAGACAAAGATGTCCACTTCCACCACTTCTATTCAATATAGTGCTGGAAGTCATAGCCAGAGAAACCAGACAAGAGAAAGAAATAAAGGGCATCCAAATTGGTAAAGAGGAAGTCAAACTGTCACTGCTTGCTGACGATATTATTTTATACCTAGAAAACCCTAAAGACTCATCTGAAAAGCTCATATAACTGACAAAAGAATTCATAAGTTTTAGGACACAAAATTAATGTACTCAAATCAGGAGCACTGCTATACACCAACAGATACCAAGGTGAGAATCAAATCAAGAACCCAACCCCTTTTACAAAAGCTGCAAAAATAATAAAATAAAATAAAATACTTAGGAATATACCTAGCCAAGGAGGCAAAAGACCACTACAAGGAAATTACAAAACACTGCTGAAATAAATCATAGACAAAACAAACAAGTAGAAACACATCCCATGCTCATGGATAGGTAGAATCAATATTGTGAAAATGACATACTGTCAAAAGCAATCAACAAATTGAATGTAATTCCCATCAAAATACCACCATCATTCTTCACAGAACTAGAAAAAAAATTCTAAATTTATATGGCACCCCCAAAAAAGAGCCATCATAGCCAAAGCAAGACTAAGCAAAAAGAACAAATCTGGAGTCATGACATTACCCAACTTCGAACTATACTATAAGCCCATAGTCACCAAAACAGCATGGCACTGGTATAAAAATAGGCACATAGACCAATGGAACAGAATAGAGAACCCAGAAATAAAGCCAAATACTTACAGCCAACTGATTTTCAACAAAGCAAACGAAAACATAAAGTGGGAAAAGGCCACCCTATTCAACAAATGGTGTTGGGATTATTGGCTAGCCACATGTAGAAGAATGGAACTGGATCCTCATCTCTCATCTTTCACAAAAACCAACTCAAGATGGATCAAAGACTTAAATCTAAGACCTGAAACCATAAAAATTATAGAAGATAACAGGAAAAAACCCTTCTAGACATTGGCTTAGGCAAAGACTTCATGATCAAGAACCCCAAAGCAAATTCAACAAAAACAAATATAAATAGATGGCACCTAATTAAACTAAAAAGCTTCTGTACAGCAAAAGAAACAATCAGCAGAGTAAACAGACAACCTACAGAGTGGGAGAAAACTTATCAATCTATACATCTGACAAAGGACTAATATCTGGAATCTACAAGGAAGTCAAACAAATCAGCAAGAAAAACAAACAGTCCCATCAAGAAATGAGCTAAGGACATGAATAGACAGTTCTCAAAAGAAGATACATAAATGGCCAACAAACATATGAAAAAATGCTCAACATCAGTAATGATCAGGGAAATGCAAATCAAAGCCACAATGCAATACCACCTTACTTCTGCAAGAACAGCTGTAATCAAAAAATCAAAAACTAATAGATGTTGATGTGGATGTGGTGAAAATGGAACACTAGTACAACCACTTTGGAAAATAGTATGGAGATTCTGTGAAGAATTAAATGTAGATCTACCATTTGATCCAGCAATCCCACTACTGGGTGTCTACCCAGAGGAAAATAAGTCATTATACAAAAAAGATACTTTCACATGCGTGTTTATAGCAGCACATTTTGCAATTGCAAAAATATGGAACCAGCCTACATGCCATCAATTAAGGAGTGGATAAAGAAAATGTGGTATATACCATGGAATACTACTCAGTCACAAAAAGGAACAAAATAATGGCATTCACAGCAACCCGGATGGAACTGGAGACCATTATTTTAAGTGCAGTAACAGGAATGGAAAAGCAAATATCATATGTTCTCGTTGATAAGTGGGAGCTAAGCTATGAGGATGCAAAAGCATAGGAATGATACAATGGACTTTGGGGACACAGGGGCAAGGGTGGGAGTGGAGTGAGGGATAAAAGACTAAATACTGGGTACAGTGTACACTGCTGGGGTGATGGGTGTACCAAAACCTCAGAAATCACCACTAAAGAACTTATCCATGTAACCAAACACCACCTGTTACCCCAAAATCTGTTGAAATTAAAAAAATAGCTACAAAGGCCTCCAGATATTCTTAGCACAATATGACATGTTTTAAGCTTTTTATGAATAATCTTGTTTTATATTAAGCAATACAATAAAAAGATAAGAAGCATGAACTCTAGATCTATATTATCTAGTTTTAAATCACGTATTTAATTCATGTACTAACTTGAACTATGTTCTTGGCAAATTAACCCATCTGTGCCTTAGTTTCCTCACTTGTGCAGATATTTACTGTACATGTTCATGATGGCATTGTGATAATTAAACGGATTAATGTTTACATAGCAGTTACTGACACATATGAAGCACTACATGAATCATATTTATTATGTGTTACACTAATGAAATATATCCTGAACTGTGTTACGTGTTATATGCCATGGGAGTTGGAATAGTTGTTTAATTTTTAAAATGTGTATATTTGATTTTACGGTGTCTGCCAACCTGAGCAAATCTAATAAGAAAGGAAATTCTATGCTTGCTATTCAAGAATCACAAGCAAACAGATTTCGCCAGTTGTGGAATAATGTGATTTTGTCCACCTAGAGCAAATATAGCCAAATTGACTTCCAAGGCTTTGACAGCCCAAATAGCTAAAATGCTATTTATTTAGAAATGAAAACGGTTAAAATTATTTTGAACATTGAGGAAAATTACAATGTATCTATGTCCCTATAGTCACTTCATTACAGATATTAGTATTTTTTATATGTTGGTCACAGTTGTGAACATCATACTCATAACAATTTTTAAGAGCAATAGTTAAGTCTCACCTGTTAGTAATGAATCAGCATTAAAATGCAAAATGTCTCCCTTTCAGGGTGCTAAAATTAGCCTTAGGAAATTGTGAGATAAGACTTAAGGTATATACTGTGGGCAAACATCATCAAATAGTCATTACTAAGACAAACAATATAACCTCTTTATGAAAAAAAAAATCCTACCAATCTCACTATATGACATATGTGAATTGAAATGACAAAATACAGAGCAATAGTGATTTGATACTCTATGCACTAAATGGTGTAAGAGCCCTTGATTTTGTTATAAATTTTCTCAAAATCTCAGATTTGCATTTTCAGACATTTAGAGTTAAAAAATATTTGTTTAAAAATTAGAAAACAAAAACATTTTGATGTCCTTTTATCTTACACAATGAGTGCCTTGGTTCAATTTTTCTAAAATTAAAAAATTAACATAATCTATTAATATTTGAAAGAATTATTAGTTCTCAAAATGAAACTCTGTAATCAGAAATCTTTAATTTGCCACCACATTTTTATGTTCATGGGAAAAAATGATTAGTTTGTACCTATACAGAATTAAAATACCTATTCAATATGAGACAAAGGTTTGTTTAGAAAAATTCATCCATGTTTATTTAAATTGTACTGTAAAATGATTACCACAAGACATTATTAGAGATTGATCATTAAGTTTTCACAAATGAAAATTAGCATATATGAGCACTGTGTATTAAACAAGTAATATCTAGTAAGTTACCCTACCAGGATTTCTTGTTTTATGAAAGATGGCAGCAAACAAAACTAATTAAAGAAAACATAATAAATTTTATAGATGATTTACTGAGGAAGTTGAATTTTACGTACGTTAGGTGCCTCATTCAAATATTCAAATTATTATTTGAATGTTGGTGTAGGACACCAAATTAATATTCAGACATGTTCAATTTAGCATTGTATTTCATTATTTGGTGTTTTATTTTTAATTATTTTCAACTATAGTTTTTTTAAAGTAATCTTACAGATACTGTGAGTCATTGGATAAGAATGAGCAAATAGGGAGTAAGCATGCAGTTCATGATTAGAAAGTTTAATTTGCTTTCTTTAATTTATAATCACGTTATGTCTAAATCTTCCTCACTGTACAGGGACCGAAGAATGTAGTTATAATGGGTAATACCAGTCGCAGAAGTGAAAATCAATTACAACTTGGCTGCTTTTCGCTTGTAGTCCCAGCTACTCAGGAGGCTGAGGCAGGAGAATGGCGTGAACTCCCGGAGGTTGGAGTTTGCAGTGAGCAGACATCACGCCACTGCACTCCAGCCTGGGCAACAGAGCAAGACTCCATCTCAAAAAAAAAAAAAGGACTTGGCTGCTTTTCTTCTACTGTTATTGCTCTCCTTCTCCTTCTCCCTGTTTTCTTTCTACTTCCTCCTTCAGCTTCTTTTTGTCTTCCTCCTCCTCCTCCTTCTTCTCTTACTTTCCACTGTGTTTTGGATGGGCACAACTAGGCAACTGAAGCTACATTTTATAAAAGCTGAATGCATCAAAAACAACAAAAAAGATTTTTTGGAGTAAATGTATTATCTGACAAGCAGTTACTGGAATTTCATCATGCCAAGAAATATGTACATGAAGGGTCAATCTTCTAAGCAACTAATCTACATATAATATTTTGAAATATTCTGATACTTGACTGTATGTTAATTCTCTAGTTAGTTTTTAGCTATCTATGTGCATCTTTGTTGGTATGTTGGTTCCACGCACGTTTCCAACTTTGCTATAAATTGTATTCTCCAGAAAAGTACCAGATAATCTCTTGAAAAATCAGGTAACTTTTCTCTCTGTTCTTTAATGCCTTTTGTTTATTGAGCTATATGCTTTAGGAAACAAAATAGAATGTTTAATATGTAAGCATATGAAAAAATAAAGAGATTTTGCCCTCATATCAATGTCATCTAAATAACACTTATATGCATGTGTGGAATTAAGCAAAGTGAATACAATAGTATATTTATGCATCTTGCTCCTCTTTCACTATGTCTATTCAGCTTAAATTCAGTGAGAGTAATATTAAAAACTCATAATGAAATTAATATACACATAATCTTTCAACATGCAAAAAATATTTTAACTTCTATGGAACATTAAGCAAAAAGAGACTAGTTTACTTTCATAATATTTTTGGGGAGCTGTAAGTTCCTTAAAAGAATAATTTAGAAGCCATTCTATGGACACTGAAGTATAAAAATATGTTGGAACATTAACACCTGAGTTGTAACTTTCATTTTTAACAGACTTTCCTCTTTAGTCAGAACTGTTGCTTATATTCATATGTAAATATGATAAAATAGCTGTCATTAAATAATAGTATGGATTAAAGCTGGGTTTCACTTAATATTTACCTAGCATTAGAGGCATTTTGAGAAGTGCTGTAGTATTTTTGGTAAAAAATGGTTGTTATGAATAGGGAGAATTCCCCATAACATATTTATCTAAAATGTTTGGCATTAGAAATATAGGAACTCTATGGAGTATCAAAATTGCTTTTAAATTGTTACAAATATTGAAATAAATCTCAGGATAGCAATGCTCACATCATACAGGTCTGTCCCAGAATTTCATCATAAAACAAGTTTAAGTGTGAGATTGTCCTGGATTTATTAAATTGTTTTTTAATTAGGCTTGCCAATATCTAATTTATAAATTGCTTTATGTGTTGTGTGTGTGTTTGTGTGTTGTTGTTGTTGTGATTTGTTGGTTCTGAATATTGCCTTATAGTAGAGGTATAAAATAAGGCCTGAATTTGACAGTGAATATATATTTGTTAATGTAAATTAGGTTATATTCTAGTAAAAAACAACCTCTCCCTAAATCAGTGTCTTTATAATACAACATTGCCTCTTGCTTACTACATATTTCACATGGAAAGAGAATGGATTATTCCATACTCAGTGACTCAGGATGAAGAAAGCACTACTTTCTTCTAACTGCAGTATTTGAAACACACGGCCTAAACCAGAGAGATTTGGAATAATTATGAGAAATCTTATTGAAATCAGCATAGAAATCACACACACACACACAAACACACACACACACAGACACACACACACACACACTGCTCTCCTTCATGGTTCTTTAGCCAGAACGAGCTGCAAGATCTCACAAAAACACAGCACATCTGGAAAGTGCAGGCTTCCTTCTATCTGAAAGAACAAGTGAAGCAGCTGTGAGAATGCACCAATAATATCTACGATTTATGAAATTTCCTTTCTGTCTCATGAATTACAAGACCTTAAATAGATTAATGTGTAAGTTGTTTTTCAGGTCTCTAATGTATTGTAGGAGGGTGCACAGTGGGAGAGGGGAGTAAAAGTAGAATACAGTGTCAGGATAAATATCTAGTCCAAATTAGCTTTAAAAAGAACATAATTTATATTTATATTATTAGGACAACACTTTGGTATGTCCTAGAATTCAGAGCCGATTCTTAAGGTAATTTGGATTGAATTTTGTTACTTTCAACAAAAAGTTCTAATTTGATTACCATACAGTTTTTTGATGTATATAATTTTATTCCAGTTTTTTGAAATTTGGGAATATATCTAGGGAATTATGAAAAAAATTATAATAGCCTATATTTTAAAGCAATCACTGTGTTCTAAGTACTATGCTGTATATATTTTATCTCATTTAAGTTTTCATCACGCCTGTATTAAGAATTCAAATAAATGGCTCAATGTCATACAGCTAGTGAATTATCTAACTAGTATAATATAGCTAGTGAGCTGAGATTTTAAATCCAGATTTACCTGATTCCAATAATTTCAAAGCCCATGTACCTAAATATAAAATTATTTTCACCAAATATACACGGAAATGTTATAAAAAGTTAATTAACTGATTATTCTAGCAGACTAAATAACTGATTAACTGGTTAACTGTTAAATAACAGATTTATTATAATAAATGTTATAAAAAGTTAAATAACTGATTATTCCCCAGTCCTGCCAGCAAGCAAAGACTTATGCTATGTATGTAAATTGAAATCATATTTAATGAAGAGCTGTAATCAAATTTGTGAGCAATAAACTCAAATAACCTAAAATTTTAAAGTAGCACTGTGGAATGGAATTTATATTCTTTATTGTTGTTGTTGAGACAGAAATAAACAAAAGCAAAAATTAACAAAGCGAATTCTCTAATTCTGAAATGTCATGCTATTTACATTTCTCATTTTAATTATTTCCACAACGGTTACAGTTAAATGATATCAATTCCCTGAAAATTTCCTGAAATAAACAAAATATCTGTGGTTCTTCTCTCCATTTTTGCCCATATCTAGTTGGTGAAATTACCACCTTATTATAGTAAGGCAGATGTAAATTTTTCATTTTGTCCCCTTGAAACTGCATTTTTTTCTCTTTAGTTGAATTTATTTATTTTTTTCTATTTTTATTTTTATTTTTATTATTATACTTTAAGTTCTAGGGTACATGTGCACAACGTGCAGGTTTGCTACATATGTTTATATGTACCATGTTGGTGTGCTGCACCCATTAACTCGTCATTTACATTAGGTATATCTCCTAATGATATCCCTTCCCCCTCCCCCGACCCCACAACAGGCCCCAGTGTGTGATGTTCGCCTTCCTGTGTCCAAGTGTTCTCATTGTTCAGTTCACAACTATGAGTGAGAACATGCAGTGTTTGCTTTTTGTCCTTGCGATAGTGTGCTGGGAATAATGGTTTCCAGCTTCATCTATGTCCCTACAAAGGACATGAACTCATCATTTTTTATGGCTGCATAGTATTCCATGGTGTATATGTGCCACATTTTCTTAATCTAGTCTATCATTGATGGGCATTTGGGTTGGTTCCAAGTCTTTGCTATTGTGAATAGTGCCGCAATAAACATACATGTGCATGTGTCTTTACAGCAGCATGATTTATAATCCTTTGGGTATATACCCCGTAATGGGATGGCTGGGTCAAATGGTATTTCTAGTTCTAGATCCTTGAGGAATCGCCACACTGTCTTCCACAATGGTTGATCTAGTTTATAGTCCCACCAACAGTGTAAAAGCATTCCTATTTCTCCACATCCTCTCCAGCACCTGTTGCTTCCTGACTTTTTAATGATCGCCATTCTAACTGGTGTGAGATGATATCTCATTGTGGTTTTGATTTGCATTTCTCTGATGGCCAGTGATGATGAGCATGTTTTCATGTGTCTGTTGGCTGCATAAATGTCTTCTTTTGAAAAGTGTCTGTTCATATCCTTTGCCCACTTTTTGATGGGGTTGTTTGATTTTTTCTTGTAAATTTGTTTAAGTTCTTTGTAGTTTCTCGATATTAGCCCTTTGTCAGATGGGTAGACTGCAAAAATATTTTCCCATTCTGTATGTTGCCTCTTCCCTCTGATGGTAGTTTCTTTTGCTGTGCAGAAGCTTTTTAGTATAATTAGATCCCATTTGTTAATTTTGGCTTTTGTTGCCATTACTTTTGGTGTTTTAGACATGAAGTCCTTGCCCATGCCTATGTCCTGAATGGTAATGCCTAGGTTTTCTTCTAGGGTTTTTATGGTTTTAGGTCTCATATTGAAGTCTTTAATCCATCTTGAATTAATTTTTGTATAAGGTGTAAGGAAGGGATCCAGTTTCAGCTTTCTCCATATGGCTAGCCAGTTTTCCCAGCACCATTTATTAAATAGGGAATCCTTTCCCCATTTCTTGTTTTTATCAGGTTTGTCAGAGATCAGATAGTTGTAGATGTGTGGTATTATTTCTGAGGGCTCTGTTCTGTTCCATTGGTCAATATCTCTGTTTTGGTGCCAGTACCATGCTGTTTTGGTTACTGTAGCTTTGTAGTATGGTTTGAAGTCAGGTAGTGTGATGCCTCCAGCTTTGTTCTTTTGGCTTAGGATTGACTTGGCAATGCAGGCTCTTTTTTGGTTCCATATGAACTTTAAAGTAGTTTTTTCCCAATTCTGTGAAGAAAGTCATTGGTAGCTTGATGGGGATGGCATTGAATCTATACATTACCTTGCAAAGAAGCTAAAAACCTTGAAAAAAAATTAGACGAATGGCTAACTGGAATAACCAGTGTAGACAAGTCCTTAAATGACCTGATGGAGCTGAAAACCATGGAACAAGAACTATATGATGCATGCACAAGCTTCAGTAGCCAATTCAGTCAACTTGAAGAAAGGGTATCAGTGATTGAAGATCAAATGAGTGAAATGAAGTGAGAAGAGAAGTTTAGAGAAAAAAGAGTAAAAAGAAACGAACAAAACCTCCAAGAAATATGGGACTATGTGAAAAGACCAAATCTACATCTGATTGGTGTACCTGAAAGTCATGGGAGAATGGGACCAAGTTGGAAAACAAGGCAGGCCAACATTCGCATTCAGGAAATACAGAGAATGCCACAAAGATACTCCTCGAGAAGAGCAATGCCAAGACACATAATTGTCAGATTCACCAAAGTTGAAATGAAGGAAAAAATGTTAAAGGCAGCCAGAGAGAAAGGTCAGGTTACCCACAAAGGGAAGCCCATCACACTAACAGCAGATCTCTTGGCAGAAACTCTACAAGCCAGAAGAGAGTGGGGACCAATATTCAACATTCTTAAAGAAAAGAATTTTCAACACAGAATTTCATATCCAGCCAAACTAGGCTTCATAAGTGAAGGAGAAATAAAATACTTTACAGACAAGAAAATGCTGAGAGATTTTGTCACCACCAGGCCTGCCTTATAAGAGCTCCTGAAGAAAGCACTAACCATGGAAAGGAACAACCGGTACCAGCCACTGCAGAAACATGCCAAATTGTAAAGAACATCGATGCTGGGAAGAAACTGCATCAACTAATGAGCAAAATAATCAGCTAACATCATAGTGACAGGATCAAGTTCACACATAACAATATTAACCTTAAATGTAAATGGGCTAAATGTTCCAATTAAAAGACACAGACTGGCAAATTGGATAAAGAGTCAAGACCCATCAGTGTGCTGTATTCAGGAAACCTATCTCACGTGCAGAGACACACATAGGCTCAAAATAAAGGGATGGAGGAAGATCTACCAAGCAAATGGAAAACCAAAAAAAGCAGGGATTGCAATCCTAGTCTCTGATAAACCAGACTTTAAACCAACAAAGATCAAAAGAGACAAAGAAGACCATTACATAATGGTAAAGGGATCAATTTAACAAGAAGAGCTAACTATCCTAAATATATATGCACCCAATATAGTTGAATTTATATGTTATTATATAATTATTGATTTAAAAACACACCTTAGGATAAGATATATCTTAGATTCAGAATGGGAGTAACGTAATTGCTAACATGTCTATGTATGAAGCTTCTAGGTAAATATTTGACAAAAGTGAAGTAGGCATTTATTTTAATCCTGTCCTTTGAAGAATGGTAAAATAGTGTTCAAAGCAAAACCAGCCCCTTCACTATCCTGGTTTGGTACTTGAAATCATCAGAATAATTTTTTACTTTAAGATCTTTCCTAAAGTCTTAAATTTATGTGATTGTGTTATAAGAGTTATCTATACTATCTGTTATTTACATTAATGTTATCCACAATTAAGGATATCTTCATTAACAAAAACAGAAAATATTTTCTAGAACCATTTCTGACTACAATCTTCTAGAAAAGAGGAGGCAGCTTTAAGAAAAGGAAAGGCAGGTTGGAAGAATTTTAAGAGATAAGAAGAAACAGTAAAGAATGCAGCCTTAGGCCAAATTAGCATATGATGATGGATTATGTACCTAAGCCCTCCAGAATAAAGCATAAAAATATTGGTGGATAGGAGAAAGCAATAAAGAGAGAAAGAAGAGTTATCCAATGGGAGAATGAACTTGAAGTAGGCCAGTCAGGAAGTGTGCCTGAACTAGTGGTGTGCCCAGAACTCAAACCATAATCATAATATTTATACATTAAATCTTGTGCGTCTTTATTTTAAAGAAACTGACCTTCTCAAATCCATTTTGAATCATTTTCATGAGAAGTAGGGCAGTCAGCCTAATGTATGCCAGTATATCTGAATTCCCAGTAGACTAAGGTGTGTTGTGACATTGTAATGTATTTAGTAAACTCATATTATGTCTCTTCCAAAACACAAGTTAATCATACTGTATGACAAAATAATACGAACATATTGTTGTTACAAACTTATTTTTATGACTAAAGTTAGAGATTCAAATAGAGTGGTTAGATTCCTAAACTAGTTTTTTCTCTGCCCTACGAGGCTAAGCCAGGTGTTCTGGGTCTTTTGCCTCTCCATATAAAGCTTAGAATCACTTTGTCAATATCCACCAAATAACTTGCTGGGACTTTAATTTTGATTACAATAAATTTATAAATGAATTTGAGAAGGACTGAACATCTTGACAACATCAAGTCTTCCTATTCATGAAATGAAATATCTCTCCATTTATTTAGTTTTTCTCTGATTTCTTTGTCAGAATTTTATTTTCCTCATACAGATTTCATATATATTTTATTAGACTTATATCTGAGTGTTTCAATGTTGGTGGATGTTAATGCAAGTCATATTTTGTATTCATTCTCAAATTCCACTTGTTCATTGCTGGTATGTAGGATTTGTGTATTCAGTTTCAAATTCCACTTGTTCATTGCTGGTAGGTAGCATAATAATTTACATTTGTATATTAACCTTATATCCTACAACCTTTCTGTGATAACTTATTTGTTTGGGAAGTGTTAATTTTTTACCCAGTCTTTCAGATTTTCTACATTGACTATCATGTCATCTGCAAAAAAAGGCAGCTTTATTTCATTCCTCCTGCTCTATATACCTTTTATTTCCATCCATTGTATTTAATTGTATTATTGCATTATGGAGGACTTCCAGTAAAATGTTAAAAATCAGTAATCAGAGCAAACAATCTTGCCTTATTTCTTATCTTAGTGGGAAAACTTCGGGTTTCTCACTATTAAGAATGATGTTAAGTGTAGGTTTTTTTGTAGCTATTCCTTATTGAGTTGAGAAAATTCCGCTCTATTCCTAGTTTGCTAAAACTTTTTATCATGAATAGGTTTTGGATTTTGTCAAGTGCTTTTTATGCATCTATTTATATAATCATGTGATTTTTCTGTATTAGCCTGTTGATATGATTAATAGCATTAGTTGATTTTTTAATGTTGAACCAATCTTGAATACCTGGGATAAATTCCACTTGGTCATGGGATATAATTATTTTTATACATTGTTGGATTTTATTTGCTAATATTTTGTTAGGAATCTTTGTATCTATGTTCTCAAGGCATATTGGTCTAGGTTTTTTTTTTTTTTTTTGTAATGTGTTTGTCTGATTTTGGTATAAGGGTGATGCTGGCTTCATAGAATGAGTTAGAAAGTATTCCCTTTGTTTGTATCTCCAGAAAGAGATTGTAGAGAACAGGTGTAATTTCTTCTTTAAATGTTGGATAGAATTCACCATTGAATTCATCTGATCCACCTCATGCTTTCTTTTCTTGGAACGTTATTTGTTATTGATTCAGTTTCTTTAATAGATGCTATTGTTTGGCTCTGTGTTCCCACCCAAATCTCACCTTAAATTGTCATAATCTCCACATGTCAAGGGCAGGACCAGGTAGAGATAAGTGAATCATGGGGGTGGTTACCACATGCTTTTCTCATGATAGTGAGTGAGTTTTCATGAGATCTAATGGTTTTATAAAGGGCTTCCCCTGTCACTTGCCACTCATTCTCTCTCCTGCCACCCTGTGAAGAGGTGCCTTCCACCATGATTGTAAGTTTCCTGAGGCCTCCCCAGCCATGCAGAACTGTGAGTCAATTAAATCTTTTCTTTATAAATTACCCAGTCTTGAGTATGTCCTTATAGCAGTGTGGAGAGTGGACTAATACAATAGACATAGAAAGATTTAGATTGCTTCTGTTTTCTTGTGTGAGTTTTGCATGTTTTTTGTGTGAGTTTTCTTTTACGAGTGTGTCTTTCAAGAAATTTTTCCACTTTATCTAGGTTGTCAAATTTTAGGCATAGAATTGTTTGTAGCATTTCTGTATTATGTTTTAATGTTCATGTGAATTGCAGTGATGTCTAGTAATTTACATTTTCCGCCTCTATTTCTCTCTTATTGCCAGTCAGCTAACTAGAGGATAAATGATTTTATTGATCTTCTCAAAGCACTAGATTTTGGGTTCTTTGATTTTCTCTACTAATTTGCTGTTTTCCACTTGTTTGATGTTTGTTCTAATTTATACTATTAATTTTTTTCTGCTAACTATAAATTTGATGTGCTCTTTTTTCCTACTTTCCAAAAATGGAAGCTTAAATGATTAATTTTTCATCTTTCTTCTTTTATAATACAGCTTGAGTATCCTTAATTCAAAAATACGATATCTGAAGCTTTCTTGGTGCCAACATGGTGCTTAAATGTAATGATCACTTGATGATTTTGGATTTCAGATTTTGGATCAGATATGCTCAACCAGTAAATATAATGCAAACACTCCAAAATCCAAAAAATATCCCAAATCTGAAACTGTTATGGTGTCAAGCATTTTTGATAAGTGATATTCAAACCGTATATGAGTTTAATGCTATACATTTTTCTCTAAGCACTGTTTTTATTTCAACCTATACATATTGATAAATTGCATTTTAATTTATATTTAGTTAAAAAATTTGTTTAACTTTTATTTTAGGTTTGGGGGTACATGTGAAGGTTTTTTACATAGGTAAACATGTTTCATGGGGATTTGTTGTGCAGATTATTTTATCACCCTGGTATCAAGCCCGGTACCCAGTAGTTATTTTTTTCTCCTCCTCTACCTTATCCCACTCTCCTCCCTTAAGTAGGGCCCTGTGTCTGTTGTTTCCTTTGTGTTCATAAGTTCTTATCATTTAGTTCCCACTTATAAATGAGAACATGTGGCGTTTGATTTTCTGTTCCTGAGTTAATTTGCTAAGGACAATAGCCTCCAGCTCCATCCATGTTCCCATAAAAGATATGATCTCGTTGTTTTTATGGCTGCATAGTATTCCATGGTGTATATGTACCACCTTTTCTTTATCCAATCTGTCCTTGATGGACATTTAGGTTGATTTCATGTCTTTGCTATCGTAAATAGTGCTGCCATGAACATTTGCACATGTGCCTTTATGGTATTTAATTAAACAAGAGCTTCTGTACAGCAAAATAAACTATTAATAGGGTAAGCAGACAACCTACAGAATGGGAGAAAATATTTGCAAACTATGCATCTGACAGAGGTCTAATATCTAGCATCTGTAAGAAACCTAAATTTACAAGAGAAAAACAACCCCAGTGAAAAATGAGCAAATGACACAAAAAGACACTTCTCAAAAGAAGACATACAGGTGGCCAACAAGTATATGAATAAAAGCTCAACATCACTGACCATTAGAGAAATGCAAATCAAAACCACAATAGATATCACCTCACACCAGTCAGTATGGCTATAACTAAACAGTCAAAAAATAACAGATGCTGGTGAGGTTGTGGAGAAAAGGGAACACTTATACATTGTTGGTGGGAGTGGAAATTAGTTCAACCATTGTGGAAAGAAGTAGGACAATTCCTCAATGAGCTAAAATAGAACTATCATTCAACCCAGCAATCCCATTACTGCGTATATACCCAGATGAATATAAATGATTCTACCATATAGTTCAAAATATTTTAATGTCTTTTGATATTTTTGACCTATGTGCTATTTATAAGTTTATTATTTAATCTCCAAGTATTTTGGGATATCCATCTCTCATTATTGATTTCTAGTTTAATTCCATTGTGGTCTGACAGCAGACTTTGAGTGATTTATATTTTTAAAAATTGGTTAAGTTATATTTTATCGCCAAGAATATGGCTTATCTTGGTAAATGTTCCATGTAAACTTAAAAAACATGTATTTTGCTGTGCTTGGTTGAAGAAGTCCATAGATGTGCATTAAATATTAGAGAGTATTTTAAATCCAGGAATGATCATACTACAATGGGATGACTAGATTTCATTCCAGCCTATCTATCTGTTAAGATAGAAGGTGGATGTAAACTGTAGTGGAAACATTATCAAACTCTTTATTGAAAAAAACCATGGAGAGATTATAGATTTTTCTTAGGACTATTTTTCATGACTGTTCAAACTCTGATATTATTCATCTTCCACATTTATATCAATTATTTATTATACATTTGTTTTTCTTTTGTTTGTTTTGTTTTTCTTTTCTTTTGTTTGTTTTGTTTTCTTTTTCTGCGAACTTTTTTCTTTGTTGATATCTTCTCTTTATAAAAAGTCAACCCTGAAAAATAGAGTAATATATTAACTAGAAAACTATGAGCACAAAAAAGCTAGAAACATCTTCCTTAAAGTCAAGAATGATACAATGCTACTCATGCTTATTGTACTTTAATTATGGACGTCCTAAAGATTACAGTTATAGAGAAAAAATAAGTCAGGCATAAATAAGTATATAAAAGTCAAGTCAAGCATAAATAAATGTATAAAAGAGCATAATAATTATCTATTTTTGAAGGTGATGTAATTGAATTTCTGGGAAGCAGATCAAGTTAGTAATAATGTATTGTGTATTTTGACACTGCTGAAAGAGTAGATTTTAAACATTCTCGCTACAAAAAAAGTAGGTGAGATAAAGTTTATGTTAATTAGTTTGATTTAATATTTTTATAATGTATATATATGTATATATAAAAACATCACATTGTGCTCCATAAATATATACAATTATTATTTGCCAATCAAATATATTGACCAAATGATCTTAAGATTTCCAACCATTCCCTCAAATCACAAAAATGCAAAATCATGTTTTCATAACTTCAATTTTACAGTGTTGGTTCTAGAAACTAATGATAGAAATTAAATTATACATAAATACATAGAAAGATACAACATTTCATGAAAAGAAAAACTCAGCATTGTTAAGATGCCAATGCTACTCATAATTATCAATGTCATTAATAAAGTGGAGCTACAGATTCAATGTATTCCCAATCAAAATTCCAGCAGGCAAGTTACAGAAATTGTTAAGGTGACATAAGACATGTATGGAAACAAAAATGACCCAGAATAACTAAAATAAAATACATATATACAGAATATGTGAAAGACACATCTCAATAATAAAAAGACAAATAAATTAAATGGACATTTCTTCAAAGAAGATATACAAGTGGCCAATGAGCCATTATTACATCATTATTCATCAGCAAAATGCAATGAAAACCACAATGAAATATTCCTTCACACTCACTAAGGTGACTAGAATCAAAAGTCAAATAAAAAAATGTTTTTCCTTGGATGTGGAGAATTTGGAACCCTCTTACACTCCTTGTGGAAATGTAAAAATGATGCAAATACTTTGTGTAAGAGTCTGGCAGTTCCTCAAATGATTCCACACAGAAATAACAGATTACCCATTGATTACATTCTTAGGCAGATAAAATGAAAACATATGACCATAACAAAACATTTAGAAAATTGTTTATAACTGCATTATTCATAATGGTAGAAACAGTCAATGATAGCAACAAGCCAAAAGTTCAATTAGCAAATGTATAAAAAATGTGGTATATTTATAAAATAGGATATTATTTTGTTTTAGGAATAAAACACTGATACATGCTATAACATGGATGAACAGTCTTCTAAGTGAAAGAAGCCATTCACAGAAGCCTGTCCCTTATGTGATTCCATTTATAGAAAATGTCAAGTGCTGGGAAATCTATAAAAACAGAAAGCAGATTGTGTTTCTCTAAGTCAAGGGAAGGAGGTGAGGGAAGGTGAGAGTAATTGATAAGTGGTACTTGTTTTCGTTTTGCTGTTAGGAAAATGCTTTGAAATTGACTGTGGTGATGGTTAAACATAAATGTGAATATATTTAAAAAAACATTAATTTGTACTGTAAGGACTAAGGGAATACTGCCCCTTCACCCTCTGAAGGTTCACTAAAAAGCAACCAAAAAAAGACAGATTAATAGGAGGAATGGCATACAAATTTATTTGATCAATTTTGCATGACACAGGAACTTTCTGAATGAAGATCCAAAGATACAAGGGAAACTGTCCATTTTTATACTTATAAACAGCGAAGTATAGATGCCATGTAGACAAGTTTGGACAAAAGATTTATGATGTATTTCTAATAGACTGAGTAGAAAAACCTGGCAAGGCCGGTCTGTTTAGATTCTTCATGGCCTTTCTGTGCAGCAATCCTTCCTCCTGGGATAAGACAGAACCTTCTCTGGAATGGAGGTCTGATGACCTATAATCAAACACAGTCGATCAAGTGATTTTTTTATGGCAAGTTTTTACACAGAAAAGTGGCGGAAGGAATACATAATCGTTTTAGGTTTTGTGTCTGGCTTTAGAGAAAAGGGTTTCTGGTTTCTATGACCCACCTTGAAGTAGTTGAGTTTCTAAGATCCACCTTCTACTGTCTATGGGTAGCTCTGGGGGAGAATGACAGCCAGAGACAGAAGGGTGTGAGAGTGTCAGAGAGAAACTATTGCTTCTGAGGCTACTTCTGAGACCTTCATTCTTAGCACCAACATTCTCCATTCTGAAACTTCCTTAAGAATTTTCACAGTCCAGAAATTAGGTCAGTGGATTATTTTACAAGCCATTGACTCAATCTCTCAGTCTCAGAATAGGTCAGTCCAGTTAAACAGTTAAAGCTCTGTCTCAGTTCAGGCAGTGGTGTTGAAGATGGTCTACCAGTGTCAGGCCTCTATATGATTTGAGCAACCAGATATTTAATAAAGGGTATTTCTATGTAAACAAAAGAAAAGCAAAGGTTAATGGCTAGAACAAACTATAAACTCAATTTTTGAGTCCAAAAAGCAGCCAGTTGAGAAGAATGTTAGATGTTCAGCTTGAGGCATATTTGGATGGCATGAGAACAGATAGTGGTAATCTGACAGAATTTTCCTGGTTTGCAGTTTCCAGTGAACACCAGATGCAAACTGCAAACCAGGAAAATTCTGAGTAGTATACTCAATTATAGGCATAGAAGTTGCCTATACATAAGCTCTTGCAGTGATTTCTATGAAGTTGATATCAAATTGTCCAATTTTAGTTTGCAGGATTTCAGGAGAGAATAGTTTTAATTTCAGTGATTTCAAATAAAAGCTGTGGGAGAAAAATGGCAAATATTAGTTCAGAAAGTCATAGTCATATATTGGAGAAAACTAAAAAAATTTCAGGATTCAATTTCAGATTTGAGATTGATAATAAACCCTCAAAAGCAATGAGGTAAAGACTACTAATAGGTGTACTATAGCATTTTCCCCTAAAACCTGTTTTTTTTTTCTCTCTACAGTCACCCCCATTTTTTACCAAAGATAATCCTGGTAAGACTAATTTCATTTGCAAAGTAAGTTTAGTATTTGGCCTGATTATTTTTGTAAAGTACAGTAATAATAGTTACTTACTATATAGACTTTTTAAAAGTTGGCTTTGCTAAAACTTTTTAATAAGGAATTTTAGGTCAGGTATTTAAAAGTCTCTTGAGGCTGCGAAGCCCAACCAAGGATTCACCTTCAGACTGTTCCTGTAATATCTGTATAAATTCGGTAATTTCCTCTCTTCTCAAGATCCCAAAATATCTTGGGATTCCTAACCCTGTCAGAAACTGACATTATTTAGTAACTACAAGGATAAGAATCCTGTAAGGCTATCATGTAGACAAGGTACCAGATTAGTCGTTTTCCAAGTCTGTTGGCTTTATGAAGTAAGGATAAGTTCCTCAAAGTAGTCTGGTCACATTTGAAAAGATGACAATTTATTTAAAGCCATTTGCATGCCTTCTTTTGTGGAATATCTATTCAGATAATTTTCTCATTTTGTAAATTGATTATTGTGTTTTGGTGTTGGGAGTTGAGTTCTTTGTATATTCTGGATATTAATCCCTTATCAGATGAATAGTTTGCATATATTTTCTCCCATTCTGCAGATCATCTCTTCACTCTGGTGATTTTTGTTTCCTGTGAAGAAGTTTTTAGTTTGATATCACATTATTTGTCTATTTTTGCTTTTGTTGTTTGTGCTTTTGAAGTCTTATTTATAAACTCTTTGCCCACACAAATGTCCTGAAACATTTACCCTATGTTTTCTTCTAGCAGTTTTATAGTTTTGGGTCTTACATTTGAGTTTTTAAATCATTTTAATCTAGTTATTGCATATAGTGAGAGGTAAGGGTTTATTTTTATTCTTCTGCATATGGATATCTAGTTTTCTGAGCATCATTTATTGACAGGTTTTTCTTTTATCAATGCATGTTTCTGGTTCCTTTGTTGAAAAGCAATTAACTGTAAATATATAGATTTAATTCTGGGCTCTCTATTCTGTTCCATTGGTTGAAGTGTCTGTTTTTATACCAGTATCATGTAGTTTTAGTTACTATAGGTTTGTAGCATATTTTGATGTCAGGTGGTGTGACATCAGGATATTCTTTTTCTCAGGATTGCTTTGATTATTTGTGGTCATTTTGTGGTTCCATACAAATTTTTGGATTTTTTTTATCTTTGAAGAATGTTTATGGGTATTCTCATAGAAATTGCATTCTGTCTGTAGCTTCCTTTGGGTAGTATGGTCATATTGACAGTATCAGTTCTTCCAATTCATGAACATAGAATGTCTTTTTATTTTATGTGTGTCCTCTTACATTTATTTCATTAGTGTTTTATAGTATTTGTTGTAGAGATTTTTAAATCTCCTTGGTTAAATTCATTCCTTGGTATTTTTGTAGCTATTACAAATGGGATTTCTTTCTTTTATAAGCTAGTTCATTATTGGTGTGTGTATATATATATATAATTAATAATAATTTAATAATATACTTTTAATTATATATCCATATGAAAGAAACTAGAGCTAATAAATATATCCCTATAAAAAAACACAAACATAAGGCAATGTTTTCTTTCAGCACTTTGGCAAGAAAAGTATAAGATTAACATTGTATTTCTTTTTGTGTTAGAATGTATGAAAACTCTCATGGAGTAATGTATCATATTAAACCAGCAACATACATATGTAGACAGCACAAAAAGTTGTCTACATAAGAGGGCTTCTATTAGTCACAAACAGAATAAAATATGTAGTAGACTAAAATACTTTAAATGTATAAAATTGTATATTCATAATTATAATGATATGATTTAAAAAGCCAAAAAACCTCATTGAACTCCTATAGAAATAAACAAGAAAATACCAGCATTGCTCTAAAAATTTGCTTTGTACCTTTAGTGATTTTAATCAGCTTGGATATTAAAAAAATAAATCTAATATGTGAAACATATCCAGATTTGGCCAAAAAAGTCTCTGAAAATTATGTGTAATAAGAAGGAATAGCTCTAGTGCATATTAAAAACAACTGTTAATCTCTAATAATAAAAATATGGGTACTGAGTTATAAATATAAATTAGGCCAGCAGAATAGACTAGAGAAGTCATAATAGGCCTAAAATCCACTAGGAGATTTTGAATAACATAAAAGTGACATTTTCAATAGGCATGAGAAAGATAGCTTATTTGATAAATCATGCTTGGGAAAAAGAATATTACTTGGAAAACTATACTGTTTACCTGTATCTCACTTCTTACACTACTATATATTTCAAAAAGGTACAATATAAACACAATATTAAAAATAAAATAAAAACAAAAACAGAGGCCACAGTTTAGATACCCCAAGGCTATGATTACAACCATCCATAGCTATACAATCAAAAACTAAAGTCATCCTGATATCCCCAAAAGCACTTTTTTCCTCATCAGCATAATTAAAAAAAAACAAAACCAATAAGCTATAGACAAATACATTTAAACAGTTCTATCTGACTTTAAATAAATGTATGGCCAACATAGCAAAAGCCCATCTCTACAAAAAAATACAAAAACATTAGCTGGGCGTGGTGGTGCATACTGGTAATTCCAGATACTCAGGAGGCTGAGGCAGGAGAATCACTTGAACCTGGGAGATGGAGGTTGCAGTGAGCTGAGCTTGTACTACTGCCCTCCAGCCTGGGCGACAGAGTGAGACTCTGTCTGAAAAGAGAAGAGGAAGAGAAGAGAAGAGAAGAGAAGAGAAGAGAAGAGAAGAGAAGAGAAGGGAAGGGAAGAGATGGGACGGGACAAGACTGAAAATAATTGAGCTAAATTCTAAACTCAAGAAGTTAAAAAAAAACTAAAAACAAGCCAGATAATGTGTGTGGAAGTGAGGGACAGAATTAAGGGAGAGTAAAAGCAAAATCAATTAAATTGAAATGTTACAAAAAGAATGGCCTACAATCTAACTAACTAAATAAAGTCATATCAGCTGCATAATTAAAAAAAATAAAACTCAAGTCCAAAAAATGAGGTATGTCTCATAGAAAAGACATACATATCTATCTATCTATCTATCTATCTATCTATCTATCTATCTATATGTATTGACACAAGTAGAAGACCACATTAGGAATGACAAAACATAACTACAAATTTGTATATTAAAAAGTTATAACATAATTATATGTATGTATTAGTCTGTTCTCATGCTGCTAGTAAAGACATACTCGAGACTGGGTAATTTATAAAGGAAAAAGGTTTGATTGACTCACAGCCACATGGTCGGGGAGGCCTCAAAATCAATGGCTAAAGGTGAATGAGGAGCAAAGTCATGTCTTACATGGTGGCAGGCAAGAGAACTTGTGTAGAGGAACTCCTCTTGATAAAACCATCAGATCTCGTGAGACTTATTCACTATCACAAGAACAGTATGAGAAAAATCCACCCCCATGATTCAATTACCTCCCACCAGGTCCCTCCCATGGCACATGGGAATGATGGTAACTACAATTCAAAATGAGATTTGGGTGGGGACACAGCCAAACCACATCAATGTATACATATATAATAATAAAGTTCCAAATATGAAAAAAGTGAGGTTTTTGTCAGGGAAACACATGGGACTCAAAATGTGATCCAAAATAGGTTGACGCTTTCTTGTCTTTACCGAAAATATGTCTCATATGCTTGGAATATAGGTACTTAACACAAAAAAAAGGTCATCAAGATTACTTACTGTTATAGCTATCACAAAATACAGTATCACTATTTTCATGGCATGTAAATATACACCATACTTGAAAAATTTTGTTGAGAAAGGTTAAAATTATTTTTTAAAATGGTTTAATGGCTAAATAGTTTATAGTAAAGTTTCTAAGTTCCATACATATTTAAACCAAAGTATTAATATATTAGGACCCTTAGAATCAATACTATGTAATTAGAAAGCAACCACTTTACCTAATGTTGTCAAATTACCTCTGCATTTTAGATCCAATAATGGTGTTACCTACAAGACATAATCATTTCAATCTAAAAAATAATAACAATGTTTTTTCTACACTACTACCTGGTGACAGGTTTGTCTAAGATCTGTGGCAATGTGTGTAGTGCACAGAAAGCTAGAAGCAACTTTTCAACTTTAAATTGCAATGGAAATGTGTATGTAATGTGTTTGCTCTTCTGGATGTCTAGAAAAACAAATAAAATGTATTTATTTGAATTCACAAAATCAACAAGACTGTCTAAAATCTGGAACTTAAACTTTCCTTCTTTTGACTTGCATGTTAATGTATTCATGATTTCCTAATTCTAAATGTGTTCTAACAAAAAATAAACAAAATGTCTAGTTTATTCTGTAGTAATAGGATATGCTGTTCAAGAGCAATGAAATATTAAGAAACATAAATTTGTAATCCAGTTTCACTGATTCAATCCTTCTATAAGAAAGAAATAACATTTTGTATGATTTTATTTACAATATTACATTGTGGTTCAGCAACTTAGTAAAAACTCAGGTTTCCTGAACTTCCAGAAATTCAAATGTATTTAAGGAGCTTAAATGATATATTTGTTTCTTTTTTATTATGTTGCTTTATTTTGTTTCGACCTTGCTTCTTATTTTAAGTCCAAAGGGAAAATACACGAATTTTTTTAAAGTTAGTTATAGGAAGAAAATAAATTTCTGACAAGTTTGAAGCTTTCTGTAATTCATTTAAGCTTACCACAAGAAATACATTTTATTTCCTCAAGAAAGCATTGAAATGATGTAAAGGAAAAAAATAATACATTAAAAACATGGTTGGAGAATTCCCTTGTCATGGTAAATGTTTATTTAAGGCATAATATAGTATAATAGATCAGTTAGCAGTTTAAAATTTTAGAAAGATGTATTAAAGCCATGTTGGGGTGGCTATAAAGAAATTCCAGAGACTAGATGATTTATAAAGAAAAGAGGTTTACTTGGCTCATGATTTCCTAGTCTGTCTTAGCATGGCTCTATCATCTGCTTCTGGTGAGGGCCTCAGGAACCTTACAATTATGGTGGTAGGTAAAGCAGGAGCAGGCACATTACATGGTGAGAGCAGGAGCAAGAGAGCCAGAGATTGAGAAGAGCAAGCCAGCCTCTTTCAAACAGTTACTTCTCACGTGAACTCACTCATCACCAATGGTATAGCGTGAAGCCATTCCTGAGGGATCTGCCTGCATGATCAAATCACCTACCACCAAGTCCTACCTCCAACATGTGATTTAGAGGGGATAATAGCCAAACTAGGTCATTGCATCCCTGCCCCCTCCTATTTCATGTCCTTTACACATTGCAAAATACAATCATCCCTTCTCAATATTTCCCCAAAGTCTTAACTTGTTCCAGCATCAACTCAATCAAATGTGCCAAGTACCAAGTCCAAAGTCCAAGATCTCATGCAGAGATGAGTTCCTTTTACCTATGAGTCTATGAAATCAAAACCAAATATTTTACTTCCAAGAAACAATGGTGGTACACGCATTGGGTAAACATTTCTGTCTTAAAATAAAGAAATTGGCCAAAAGAAAGAGGTAATAGGACCCATGCAAGTCTAAAACCTAACAAGGTAGGCATTATATCTTTTTTTTATTATTATTATTTTGAGACGGAGTCTCGCTCTCCTGCCCAGGCTGGAGTGCAGTGGCGTCATCTTCACTCACTGCAACCTCTGCCTCCCGGTTTCAAGTGATTCTCCTGCCTCAGCCTCCTGAGTAGCTGGGATTACAGGCGCACACTACCAGGCCTGGCTAATTTTTGTATTTTTAGTAGAGACAGGGTTTCACCATATTGGTCAGGCCGCTCTCAAACTGCTGACCTCATGATACACCCACCTTGGCCTCCCAAAGTGCTGGGTTTACAGGTGTGAGCCACCATGCCTGGCCAAGCATTATATCTTAAAGCTCCAAAATAATTTTTGACTCCATGTCCCACATCCTGGTTTGAGGGGTGGGATCCCAAAGCCTTGGACAGCCTTGTCCCTATGGCTTTTCAGGGTGCAGACATGTGGCTGCTCTCATGGGTTGGAGTTGAGCATCTGTGGCTTTTGTAGGCTCAGGATACAAGCTGGCTGTAGCTCTACCATTTGTGGTCTAGAAGGTGGCAGCCTCCTTCCCACAGCTGCACTAGGCAGTACCCCAGTGGAGACTCTGTGTGGAGCCTCTAATCCCATATTTCCCCTCTGCACTGCTCTGGGTAGTTTCTCTGGGGGCTATCCACCCCTGTATTACTCTTCTGCCTGAAAGCCCAGGCTTTCTGAAGTATTCTCTGAAATCTAAGGGGAAGGTGCCAAGCCCCCTTAGCTCTTGCATTCCTTGTGCCCACAGACTTAACACCACAAGAAAGCACCACCAAGGCTGACAGCAGCTTGCACTCTTCAGAGCTGCAGCCTGACCTGTATGTGGGCCCCTGTGAGCCAAGGCTGAAGCTGGAGAAGCCTCCTGGGGTGGTACAGGGTAGCAGGGCCCTGGGCCTGGCCAGTTAAGCCATTTTCTCCTTCTAGGCCTCTGGGCCTGTGATGGAAGTGGCTGCCTCATAGATTTCTGGAATGCATTTGAAGCCTTTCTTTCCATTGTATTGGCTATCAGCACCTGTTTCTCTTTTAGTCATGCAAATCCCTCTAGCAAATGATTGCTCTGCCAACTTGGATTCTTCCTCTGAAAATGGACTTTTTTTTCTACTACATGGCTAAGCTGCAAATATCCCTACTATGATTATCATGCATATAATGAACTATTATGCTCTGCATCACTTTCAAACATGCATTGCAATTTTAAGTATTTTCTTTGCTCCCACATCTGTGGTAAGTGGTTAGAAGCAGCCAGGCCACATCTTGAATGCTTAGTGGCCTAGAAATTACTTCTGCCGGATACTTTAAGTTATCACTCTTAAGTTCAATCTTCCACAGATTCCTAGGTCATGAACACAATGCAGCTAAGTTTTTTTGCTAAGACATAACAAGGGTGACCTTTGCTCCAGTTCCCAATAAATTTCTTATTTCAATCTGAGACCTTGTTAGCCTGGACTTCACTGTCCATATTACTATAAGTGTTTATTTTTATTTTTATTTTGAGACAGAGTTTTCCTCTGTCACCCAGGCTGGAGTGCAGTGGCACAATCTCGGCTCACTGCAACCTCCCCTTCCCAGGTTCAAGTGATTTCCCCCCCACCTCAGCCTCCCGAGTAGCTGGGATTATAGGCACCCACCACCATGCCCAGCTAATTTTTTGTATTGTTTTTAAACTCCTGACCTCAAGTGATCCACCCACTGAGGCCCCCCAAAATGCTGGGATTACAAGTGTGAGCCACCAGGCCCAACCCACTATCAACATTTTGGCCACAACTATTTAACTAGTCTCTAAGAAGGTCCAAACATTTTCTTACCTTTATGTCGTCTTCTGAGCCCTCTGGTCTCTTCCCACCTCTGTCTATTACCCAGTTCAAAAGCTGCTTCCCCATTTTAATGTATCTTTATAGCAATGCCTCACTCCTTAGAACCATATTTCTGGGTTTGACCATTTTTGCATTGCTATAAAAAATACCTGTGACTGCATAGTTTATAAAGAGAAGAGGTTTAATTAGCTCATGGTTCAGCAGTCTGTACCAAAATGGCTCCAGCATCTGTTTTCGTTGGGGGTCTCAGGAACCTTACAATCATGGTGGAAGGCAAAGTGGGAGCAGGCATGTCACATAGCAAGAATGGCAAGAGAGAGGGAGTGAGAGGACGGGGCCAGAGTCTTTTAAACAATCAGCTTTCATGTGTACTCATTCATCACCAAGGGGATAGCACTAAGCCATTTGTCAGGGATCTGCCCCCAGGATCCAATCACCTTCCACCATGCCACACCTCCCACATTGGGGATTACATTATAACATGAGACTTGGAGGAGACAAACATCCAAACTATATTGAAATATAATATTCAATAAAAGAAAAAGCTAACACACTAGTTTATAATCTAAATAAATAGCTGTCACATATTTTAAAAGAGTAAACTCAAAGACAATAAGTGAAAAAAACATTTTTATGTCACGCCCTTATTATTAGTATTTTATTAACAAACTGAAAAGAGCTAACCAGTTAATAGTGAATATGTAAACAGTAATTGAATCATTTGGCTTCTAATAGAAAATAATAAGATCAAGGGATAAGAGAGTTAGAAATATTTCCTGAATAAATTTTAATATTCCTTCCTTATTAAGGTCTCCTCTTGGCCTTCTAACCCAAGTCATCATGAATAAAGAGGAAAATGAAGAAATAAACCATTTCATATTTGCAAAATCCACAGATTCTCCATCATTGACTTCCTGGAATCCCATCTTAACTGGCTCTTTATAATGCCTTTTATTTCTGTTAATACTGGTCACTGTAAGAGGCCCTAGTTTTCCAGTCTCTGGACACCTCTCATACCCTAATCCAATAAGATTATTCATGGCTCTTACTGTGTTTCTTTGTAATACCCTTCTCTAACTCTGGAAGCCTCATCTTTGTGCTTTTTGATACTAACATTTTATCATCCTTAAAGTCTCCTATATTCCTAACCTCCTTTGTTATATTCCTTCTTCTTACTCTAACAGAAAACAGAATATTTCCTAAGGACACTTTATGCCATAGAACCTTCAAAAATAATGTCTGTTTTGTTTTGTTTGCTTTGTATTTCTCTAAGAGTCTTCATCTTACTGAAGACTGGAAGGGATTGAAGGGGTGTGATATGGTTTGGCTCTGTGTCCCCACCCAAATCTCACCTTGAATTGTAATAATCCACATGTGTCAAGGGCAGGACCAAGTGGAGATAACTGAATCATGGGGGTGGTTTTCCATGCTGCTCCCATGATAGTGAGTGAGTTCTCATGCGATCTAGTGGTTTTATAAAGGGCTCCCCACTTTACTCAGCACTCATTCTATCTCCTGCCACCCTGTGAAGAGGTGCCTTCTGCCATGATTAAATTTCTTGAGGTTTCCCCAGACATGTGGAATTATGAGTAAATTAAAACTCCTTTCTTTATAAATTACTCAGTCTTGGGTGTTCATAGCAGCATGAGAATGGACTAATACAGTAAATTGGTACCAAGGAAGTGGGGTGCTGCTATAAGGATAACTGAAAATGTGGAAACAACTTTGGAACTGGGTAACAGGTAGAGATTGAAACAGTTTGGAGGGCTCAGAAGAAGACAGGAAAACATGGGAAAGTTTGGAACTTCCTGGAGACTTGGAGGGCTCAGAAGACAGGACGATGTGGGAAAGGTTGAAACTTCCTAGAGACTTGTTGAATGGCTTTGACCAAAATGCTGATAGTGATATGGACAATGAAGTCCACGCTGAGTTGGTCTCAGATGGAGATGAGGAACTTGTTGGGGACTGGAGCAAAGGTCATTCCTGCTATGCAAAGAGACTGGTGGCATCTTGCCCCTACCCTAGATGTCTGTAGAACTTTGAACTTGAGAGAGATGATTTAGGGTATCTGGCAGAATAAATTTCTAAGTGGCAAAACATTCAAGAGGAAGCAAAGCATAAAAGTTTGGGAAATTTGCAGTTTGACAATGTGATAGAAAAGAATAACCTATTTACTGGGGAGAAATTTAAGGCAGCTGCAGAAATTTGCATAAGTAATGAGGAGCCAAATGCTAATTGCCAAGACAATAGGGAAAATGTCTCCAGGACATGCCAGAGACCTTCAGGGAAGCCCCTCTCATCACAGGCCTGGAGGCCTAGGAGGGAAAAGTGATTTCCTGGACCAGGTCCAGATTCCCCTTGCAGTGTGCAGCCTCAGGATTTGGTGCTGTGTCCCAACTGCTGCAGCATGGCTAAAAGGTACCAAGGTACAACTCAGGCCATTGCTTCAGGGGATGCAAGCCTCAAGCCTTGGCAGCTTCCTTTGGTGTTGAGCCTGCATGTGCACAGATGTCAAGAATTGAGGTTTGGGAACCTCTGCTTAAATTTCAGAGGATGTGTGTAAATGCCTGGATGTCCAGGCAGCAGTTTTCTGTGGGGGCAGAGCCCTCATGGGGAACCTCTGCTAGGGCACTGCAAAAGGGAAATGTGGGGTTGTAGCCCCCACACAAAGTCCCCCTGGGGTACTGCATAATGGACCTGTGAGAAGATGGCCACCATCCTCCAGACCCCAGAATGGTAGATCCACCAACACTTTACACCGTGCACCTGGAAAAGTTGCAGACACTCAATGCTAGCTTGTGAAAGCAGCCACGAGTGGGACTGTACCAAGCAAAGTCACAGGGGAGGAGCTGCCCAAGGCCATGCGAGCCCACCTCTTGCATCAGCATGACATGGATGTGAGACATGGAGTCAAAGGAGATTACTTTGGAACTTTATTGACTGCCTTGTTGGATTTCAGACTTCCATGGGGGCCTGTACCCCTTTGTTTTGGCCAATTTCTCCCATTTGGAATGGGTGTATTTATTTATTCCATTCCTGTACCCCCATTGTGTCTAGGAAGTGACTAATTTGCTTTTGATTTTACAGGCTTGTAGGCAGTAGGGACTTGCCTTGTCTCAGATGAGACTTTGGACTTGGACTTTTGGGTTAATGCTGGAATGGATTAAGATTTGGGGGGACTATTGGAAGGGCATGATTGTGTTTTCAAATGTGAGGACATGAGATTTGGGAGGGGCTAGGGGCAGAGTGATATGGTTTGGCTCTGTTTCCCCACCCAAATCTCACCTTGAAGTGTCATAAACCTCATATGTCAAGGGCAGGACCATGTGGAGATAATTCAATCATGGGGGTGGTTACCCCCATGCTGTTTTCATGATGGTGAGTGAGTTCTCATGAGATCTTATAATTTTTTAAGGGGCTTTCCCCTTCACTCAACACTCATACTCTCTCCTGCCACCCTGTGAGGATGTGTCTTCCACCATGATTGTAAGTTTCCTGAGGCTTCCCCAGCCAGCAAAACTGTGAGTCAATTAAACTTCTTTTCTTTATAAATTACCCAGTCTCAGATGTTTCTTCATAGCAGTATAAGAATGGGCTACTTTAGAGTGGTAAGCATATTTTTTGCTACTCATTGAACTTTTCAATCTATTTTCTCTACTCTTTTGTCCTTTCATGTCAACAGATTACACGAGTGTTCTCTGTTCTGAGAATTTGATAGAGGGCAAGGCAGATAAAATTTCTTTCACCATGGAGAACAGTTTTCATTCAAAATATACTGATAATAAAGCTGAGTAAATAGACAATAATAAATGTCTATATATTTTAACAATATGCTATTGGATCTCAGTGGATAAAATAGTTATGATATATTTTGTTGGTGAAAACTTAGTCTATTCAAAGAGAGTTTCAATCACATATTTAATATTATTTGGCATACATTCACAATTTGCATAATCCAATAACTCTATTAACATAAAGACATAAAAAGCCATGTGAAAAAGGTGAAAAAGGGTGAGATCTGATGTGTAAAAGGAGAGATTATAAAAAAGAAAAATGAAACATTGAGAGGAAAATATATTAAGAAGTTAGGCTTTTAGATTTCTTTTTTGATGAATTTGATATATAACATCACCAGACCCTTATTAAACTATATATAATATAAAATATCCAGAACTTATCACTTTTAAAAAAAGACAACATTTCCTAATAGAAGAAAAAATTACTCAAATAGATAAGACTGTTTCTATGCATATGTGATTTGAAATAATCTTAAAATATTAGTTTTTGGAGGTTTTTTAAATTGTTCCTAGAGAGGTTAAACATGAATGAAAGACTACTGCCAACATGATATAGAAGAATATGAAAGGGAAATCCTAGAGAATTATCTGGAAAATATGAAGTGCTTTTAAAATTTTAATTAATAATCAATTTAATAGTTATAGGAGTCATTTATCAGTAAACTGATCACTGTTTTGTAGGGGAGAATACTTCCCTGTAATGTATATAGAAATAGAGTGTATAGATGTAAAGATTCACTGATGCCATTATCTTCAAGTCATTTGCAGAGTAGGGTTAATGTGTCTATGTAAACTATACCAGTGTATATGATATGGTTTGGATCTGTGTCCCCTCCTAAATCTCAGGTTGAATTGTAATCCTCAATGTTGGAGGTAGGGCTTGGTGGGAAGTGATTGGATCATAGAGCTGTTCCTCATGAGAGGTTTAGCACCACCCCCTTGGTGCTGTTCTTATGATAGTGAGTTCTCACGAGATCTGGTTGTTGAAAAGTGTGTAGTACCTCTCCACTTCCCGCTCTCTCTCTTGTTGCTGTGGCCATGCGATGCCTTGCTGCCCCTTTGCCTTCTGCCATAATTGGAGGCTTCCTGAGGCCTCCCTAGAAGCAGAAACCACTATACTTCCTGTACAGCCTGCAGAATCATGAGCCAATTAAACCTCTTTTCTTAAAATAAATTACCCAGTCTCAGGTATTACTTTATAGTAATGTGAGAATGGACTAATACAGTGTACGTGTATAAATGTGTATGTTAGTGTAAGAAAGCACTTAGATAAAGTTATTTGAACTAAAAATAATAAGGCCATTAATACATTTATATTTTTCTTGACTTCATTTATTTTTATGTTTATTTAAATGGCAGGGTTCCTTATATTGATAAGGCAAAAATAATACTGCCAAGAAAAGTTTTTATAGAAGAAGCTTGGCTGGGCATGGTGGCTAATGCCTATAATCCCAGCACTTTGGGAGGCCGAGGTGGGCAGATCACCTGAGGTCAGGATTTTGAGACCAGCCTAGCCAACATGGCAAAACCCCGTGCCTACTAAAAATACAAAAATTAGCCAGGCACGGTGGTGTGCGCCTATAGTCCCAGCTACTTGGGGAGGCTGAGGCAGGAGAATCACTTAAACCCAGAAACCCAGGTGGAGGAAGTTGCAGTGAGCCGAGATCTCGCCACTGCCCTCCAGCCTGGGCAACAAAGTGAGACTCTGTCTCAAAAAACAAACAAACAAACAAACAACAAAAAAAGATGCTTACTATAATTTTCTAGTTTTGTAAGAATTGGATTGACAAGACTTTAAACACTTTCCTTCTAGAAAAATGTCTTCATATTTTGTAAGTTTGAAATGGTTACCTGAGATGCACTTTATTGTTCTAACATATACCTTTCTCATAGGTGAATTTTAAGCAATTATACATAAAATATAGCAGAAACACAAAATAGTACAGATGTTTCCTAACTTAGATAGTTCTGTGTGTATGCTTCTACTCTTATGACGTTTCTTTTCATTAAGAAAACTTAACCTCAATGTCTTAAAACTAGAACCCTGTTGCCTAACTGAAACTTCCCTGAGACCATGCTGAATAAATTGGTAAGTGAGGAAAATATAGACATCAATGGTTCCATAAATATTTAACTTTCCATAGCATTAACATTATATAGTATTCAGTCATTCCTGCACACTGAATAACAATATTTTTAAATTATATAGTTCTAAACTTGAATGCCATTTGAAGATCCTTGGAACAATGAAATATCCCTGTATTTGCTATTGGGTAAAAATACAAATGCGTACCAAACTTCACCAAATATATACATGAAGAATTGCAACCTTTCCAGCCATGCATAAAAATTCTCCAAAAGACAATATAAAAAGTAGGTTATATACTGGGTGTTTGTTTTTACCATACTTAATGTTTGTAAAATACTTCAATGCTTGTAAAGCAAAAAAAAACTATGTAGTAAAAAAAAGTATGGTGGTTAAATTATCAACCTTGATATTGTTATTGAATAAATTGTGTTTTTAGAATAAGAATGTCAAACTAAAAGTTGTGTTTCCTTGCAGAAACAAAAATTCAACCTTCAAAGATGCAATATGCTCTCATGCTTAGCAAACAATTTCAACTGGATGAGGGTCAGCTATGTATTCTAGCTGATACAAGTTGGAGTCTAAAAAGGGAAAAGTCAGAGAAATTATGCAACTTTTTTTTCTTAAAAATATTAATCAACATTTTATATATACTAGTTTTCTCCAGTTTTAATATAATCATTCCTTTTTTAGCTTATGATATTTGATAAATATTTATATCTATTTTAACAAAACCTGGTTTGTCCTACTAATATAGTATTTTATAATTTATCTTTTTACTATATCTTCTATTGTCATTTAATTAGAAAAAAACTTAGATTTATAAATGTCCTTTGTTTTATTTATAGTTAAAACAGCCACAGTTCATTTACAATTTATCCCAAGAGAAATTTTAGGTTAACTGTGCTAAAATTCAAATGACTATTTCCTGCTTTTTTTTAAATCTGAGAGTCACAGATAAAAAGTATTTTAAGAAAATAGCATAAAAATTTATTGTCTATTTGTTTTGATGACTTCCACATTATAGTTTTCACTCAGATATTTTTTCATATGATCATTAATCTTTAACATTTTAATCTTCATAGCTGAAGCTTCCTTAATATCTAATTATTATGTTTAATGTTAACTAATTAAACTATAAAATTAGAACATATGCATATATGTATTTAATTTTATACTTTTAAACTACAAAAGTACTGCATGCTTGTTATAGCCATTGAAAACATAAAGAGATGTATCTTCTCTAACTTCCAATGCTCTCCTGCCACGGTTACTAAAATTAACTTTTTGGTATGTATCATTTTCTATACTTAAACAAGCAAATACTAGTTCAACGAGCATAATATTTCTGAAATATTTTATATTTTAAGTTTTTTAAAGCCAGTATCTTTCTTGCACCCTTACTCACTTACCCAAGGGATTACAGTGAAGTGAAAGGAAAATAGGACATAAAGTTTCACCTAGAGAGAAAATAACAGGAAAATCAATATTTTCTGATATTGAGGATTTATAAATTTAATTCATTTTTAAAGGAACCATCTTTTGGTTTCATTGGTTTTCTGTATTGCTTTTGCTTGTTTTCTAGTTCATCGATCTATGCCCTTTTTTAATATTCTTTTGTTTGTTGTTTAATTTGTGATTCTTTTCCAATTTTTCAAGGTGGAAGTTTAGATCACTGGTTTTTAATACTTTTATTATTATTCTTTTCTTATATAGGCATTTAAAGCTAGAAAATTCCTAATAAGTGCTGTTTTAGTTGCATTCCACAAATTTTAAATACATTTTATTATGATTTTGTCATTTCAAAATACTTCCTAATTTATGTTTGATTTGTTTTTTCACCCAGAGATTATTTAAAATTGTGTTCTTTAATTTTCAAATAATTGCAATTTTTCTTTTTATATTATAATTCATTTCTAATTTATTTCATTTCGACAAAATAATAGACTTTCAGATTTTAATCTTTTTACATTTATTGATCCTTGTTTCATTGCCAGTATATGATCTATACTAATAAAATAAAACACGTGTACTTAGAAATAATATATACCATACTTACCAGATGTATGCTATTTAAATATCAACTAAATCAAAGTAACTACAGTGTTGTTTTGATCAAAGAAGTGTCTATTTCTGTGTTCCACTAATTTTGTGTTTGTGTCTCCACATACAATAATGATTTTTTCTATTTCAACTTGCAGTTCTACCAGTTTGATCTTATGTGTTTTGACATATTTTTCTTAGGTGCATACACAGTGAGGATTATCATGTCTTCTTGGAAGATTGCTCTGTTTATGTAATGCCTCACATTATCGCTGATAATTTTCTATGCACTGAAGCCTGCTTTGTTATTATAACTACTCCATATTTCCTGTGACCAATTCAGCATTGTTTATCTTTCTCAATTTTTTAACTTTCAATTTATCTGTTTTCATATTTAAAGTGGATTTCTTGTAGGCAATATATATGCTGGTCATTTTTTCTTTATTAAATCTGACATTTTCTGTTCTTTAATTGGTGCATTTAGACCTTTAACATTTAAAGTAATTATTGATATAGTTGAATTATCTATATGTTTTCTATTTATTGCCCATTTATGTATTTATTTAATTTTTCATTTATTTTCTGGCTTCTCTTGTTTTAATTGAGCATTTTATGGAATTCTCTTTTCTCTTCTCTATTAGTATACCAACTTATAACTATTTTTTTATTTCAAGTGATTGCTCTGCTAAGACTAGTTTTTTGCTAAGGTTTTTATATGTCAAAAAATATTTTGTTTTGCTTCACTAAGGATAGTCTTAATAGACATTTTTAAATCCTTGTCTGTTACTTTTAATACGTTGTTCATCTTAAGGTCAGAATTCACTGTGATTTTTTTCTGTTTGTTTCGTTTTGGGACACGGTCTCGCTCTGTCAAGTAGGCTGGAGAATAGTGGCTCAACCATAGCTTACTGCAGCCACTGTAGCCTTGACCTCCTGGGCTCAAGCAATCCTCCTACCTGAGCCTCCTGAGTAGCTGGGAATACATGTGTGTGCCACTGTGCCTAGCTAACTTATTATTTTATTTTGTGGAGACAGGATCTCACTATGTTGCCCAAGCTGTGATTTTATTTTCTTTAAGACAGTGTGCTGTTTTCTTGGTTCTTCATATATTGGGTAATATGATATTGCAGATGTTAAATTGTCTAGTTTCTGGATTTATTTATTGCCATTATTATTTTTATTTTTTAATTATGTTTCTCTAACGAATATTCTGTTTCTTGTTTTAGCAGGTTGGCTTTTTTTATTTGCTTCATTAGTTTCACATATGAATTCTTATCCAGTACTTCCAACTCCCTTCAAATTTCTGTTTTTATGTCTTTATTTAGGTTTATTAGAGTCTGGTCTGCACGTTAATGTTTCAATTGCTTTAATAGAGATATGAGTAAACCATGTTTAGGGATGCCCTTTGTGGCTCTTTTTCTACCAAAATTCTTCCATTCTCTTAGGATTCCTCAGATTCACATCTTCCCTTCACAGTGGAACACTATAGATGTAATTAGCCCTAGGCCCTGGAGGCATGAACTGAGTTCTCTATCTGCCCTCATCCATGGTACATCCCCTATATGAGTCTTTCTGCCTCTTTTCACTCTCAATAACTCAGGTAGTTGCTTTTTAAAATTACTTCTAGGGCTTTGTTGACAAAAAGAGTCAAACTCTGTAAAATATTTGAAGATATTTATTTTGAGCCAAATGTGAGTGAACAATGGCTTATGCCACAGCCTTCAGGAGACCGTAAGAACATGTGCCCAAGGTGGCCAGGCTACAGCTTGGTTTTATACATTTTGGAGAGACATAAGACATCAATCAATGCATGTAAGACATACATTGGTTTGGTCTGGAAAGGTGGGACAACTGGAAGCAGGGGCTTTCAGGTCATAGGTGGATTCAAATATTTTCTGATTGGCAATTGGTTGAAGGAGATATTATCTAAAGACCTGGAATCAATAGAAAAGAGTGTCTGGGTTATGATAAGTCATTATGGGGACCAAGGTTTTATCATGCAGATGAAGCCTCCAGATAGTAGACACCAGTAATAATAAATAGTAAATGTTTGTTACCAGACTTAAAGAGTCTGTTCTATCAGTCTCTGTGTTGATGTAATGCTGGTCAGATGTACTGAATTCCAAAAGGGAGGAGGGCACACTGAGGCATGTCTGACTCCCCCTACTCATCATGGCCTGAACTGGTTTTTCAGGTTGACTTTGGAATGCAATTGACCAAGAAGAGGGGTCCATTGATATGGTTGAGGGGCTTAAGTTTTATTATTAGCTTATAGTTTGATATCATATCTGAATGCAGAAAATGTGGTCACCTAATTTTTGACAAAAGATCCACACACATTAAATGAGAAAAGCCTAAAATTTTTACCAAATGATGAAGAATAAATTGACTTTCTGCATGGAAAAAATAAACCTTGAACCAAAGGAAATATTTCAAAATTGTATATTAGATAAAGAAACCTGGTATCTAAAATGTAAAACAAAACATTATAACTTTCTAAGAAGCCTAGGCAATAAAAAAATGGAGAAAATTGTTGAAAGATAAGAAAGTTGTTTAGCTTGATTGTTCATCACAAAAATGCAACAAACAGCCATAATTTTATACTACTACACACAAACTAAAAAGGCTAAATTTAATAAGATTTATAATCTGAAGTGATAACAAGAATGTGGAGCTACTAATTTCACATATTACTTCTGGAAATGCACAATGCTACAACTTATTTGTAGAATGTGTATCAGCTTTGTATAAAGTTAAGTATCCACCTACTATATTGCCCAGTAATTCCACTTTTAATTAAAATAAATGAAAATATATATCATCAAAAGACTAAAATAACTACTCATAACAAATATTTCATAGTAGCTAAAAATATAAACAACTGCAATATACAGGAATAGGTGAATACATCAGTGAATATGGGTATAGTCACACGATAAAGTAATTTTCAACAATATAACAAAATATTTATATATACAAACAACCTAGATAAGCTTTCAAATTATTATGTTGAACATAAGAACCAGACAAAAGAAAATCTATGGTGTTTTATTTCATTAATATGGAGTGCCTTTTTTTTTTTTTCGTTTTTTTGAGACGGAGTCTCGCTCTGTCACCCAGGCTGGAGTGCAGTGACACAATCTCCACTCACTGCAACCTCCACCTCCCAGGTTCAAGGGATTCTACTGCCTCAGCCTCCCGAGTAGCTGGGACTACAGGCACATGCCACCATGCCTGGCTAATTTTTTTGTATGTTTAGTAGAGACGGGGTTTCACTGTGTTAGCCAGGATGGTCTTGATCTCCCGACCTTGTGATCCACCCGCATCAGCCACCCAAAGTGCTGAGATTACAGTCATGAGCCACCGCGCCCGGGCCAATATGGAGTGCTAGAAGATATAAAACAAACCTGTAGTGAAAGAAAGATTTGTGTTTGCCAGAAGCCATTGATTTCATTTAAATGTATGCATCACATATCAAAAATTTAACGTGATGTCAAACTTTTATTAGATCAAATTTCAGTTAAAATTTCTCTGTAAGGCTTGGCATGTTGGCTCACGCCTATAATCCCAGCACTTTGGGAGGCCAAGGCAGGCAGATCATGAGGTCAGGGGTTCGAGACCAGCCTGTCCAACATGGTGAAACTCCATCTCTACCAAAAATACAAGAATTAGCCAGGAGTGGGGGCAGGCACTTGTAATCCCAGCTACTCGGGGGACTGAGGCAGGAGAATTCCTTGAGCCTGGGAGGCGGAGGTTGCAATTGCACTCCAGCCTGGGCGACAGAGTAAGATTCCGTCTAAAAAAAAAAAAAAAATTCCCTGTGAAAATTTTATCTAGAGTTATATAAATTCTTATTGACCAAGTTATCAGTCTCTACCATGTGAATAGATAATTGAGAATTGGATGTACTAAATAACTTCTAATAGTTTCTCCAAAAATAAGGCTGTGTAGCAGGATAGAATCTGCAGGTTTTGGGACCAGGCATGGTGGCTCATGCCTGTAATCCCAGCACTTTGGGAGGCTGAGGCGGGTGGATCATTTGAGGTCAGGAGTTCAAGTCCAGCCTGGGCAACATGGTGAAACCCAATCTCTTTGTATTTTGTAAAAATACAAAAATTAGGCAAGTGTGGTGGTGTGCACCTGTACTCCCAGCTGCTCAGGAGGCTGAGGCAGGAGAATCACTTGAACCTGGCGAAGGTTGCAGTGAGCTGAGATCATGCGCCTGCACTCCAGCGCGGGCAACAGAGTGAGACCCTGTCTCAAAAACAAACAAACAAACAAAAAGACTCTGGACATTTTAAGATGATACTCTTCTTTCATATTATTTTTTTCTTTTTTTCACATATGAAATGAGCAACATTCATTACCCTTAGGGAGAGCGCAGGTAGAGCCAAGAATAAAAAGTTATTGATCAGCAATGATTTTAAGATAGAGATTCTAAAGTCAATGATAGAGAAAATAGTCTGAAGGTCAGTACTCTTTTGATTTTTAGAGCCAAATTCTTGAGATAAAGTCTATTCTGAAATTTTAAAATGTGTTTTGCTGATTAGTAGCTACCATCTAATATTGAATCACCCTTATATTCCATTTGTAGGGTCAAATGGAAAATTCCCCCCTTCACCCTCTAAAAGTTCACTGAGAATCAACTGAGAAAAGGTAGACTAATAGGAGAGAAGACTTAAAGTGTATTAGTGTACATGGCAGAAGAGGGGAATCACGGAGTGATTACCCTATCACCCAATGGCATACAGATGCTTATATGCCATTCTTCTTAGGGAAAAGGAAGATGGGGAAGTATGGATGATTTTCAGAGGGCAGCAATTTATTTTTTCAGGAAAATCCAATGGACTTGAAGAAAATACAATAACCTGGCAGAAGCTCTGTTGGGCCCATACAACAAACAATGGTTTATGACGAAAGTCTGAGCAGGTGTTTTGACAGCCTTCAGTTTTTCTTCCTGTGATATGAGTTCAGTTAATGAAACTCGGAAAATGGACCAGAATTGTTTTCTTCTTTGGAAATCTGGACTATAGGCAGAAAATAGAACTTCGGAGACTAACTTTATCCTGTGCTTTGGGAGTGATGGAAGATGGGTGGTGCGTAGAGGTGTGGAAGGTCAGAGAGACCTTGAAACTTCTGCTTCAGCATGTCAAAGCATCATATTACTTTGGGGGTATCAGTTTCTGAGACTCAGCATTATATTGCTGGATTACATCTACTATGTAATTTTTAAAAAGTTTACATCTATATTGATAAGTGAAATTGGCCTATAGTTTTATTGCTGTACTATATTAAATTTTTAGTATTAAAGTTATTGTGCCCACATACACTATAGTAGAGAATTACTCGTCATTTTCTACCATCTCATAATATAATAAACATTTCAATAACCTATCGTTTTAAAGATTAGATGGAACTGATACATCTTTTAGTATCAGTTCTAGAGTAGATAGAAAAGATACATCTTTTAATGGCTTCCTTTTCAATAGAAAATTATAAATCAACTTTCTAATCTGTGCTGTGGCAATTGCTGAATTTAAGTACTTTTAAAGTTAACTTTAACAATTGATATTTTTCTAGGAAATCATTCTTTTGTTAAAGGTGTCCAAATTTATTTTCATAGATCTGCATATATCAAATTCTTAAAAATGTTAAATTACTAGTTATGATTCTCGCCTTTTCTCATTTATATAATCAGCTATTTTAGCTCTTTTTTCCTCATAAATAATTTATCTATTTTACGAAACGATAAAAAAGAGAAAATTATTTCCACATATACATCCAATTCATTATATTTATTTATCTATTTACTGTTTTATTAACTTAATGTTTGTTATGTTAACTAATTCCTTTTTCTTTCTTTTGGTTAATTTTGTCATTTTTTTCTAATTTCTCGAGAGTAGCAAACTCTTATTTTTTTGGTTTCTTCTTGTAATTAAAATAAAGTTTTAATTTTTTCTTTGAGAATTATATTTCATAAGTTTGGATATAAGGTGTTTTTATCAATTCATGCTGCATATATTTTTATATTTCACTTTTGACATTCCCTTTTATTGAAATTTTATAAGGATGTTTCAGATATCCACACAGTTAATGTTTTTTGTTTACACTTTTTATTATTGCTATTTTATTATTGTTTTCTAATTGTGTTGGATTATTATCATATATTGTAAGGATTTTATAATTTTCAGTTATATATTATATATATTACTTTCAAATATACATATATGTATATTTTCAAATAGACATACATTATTTATTGCCACGTATATGATTGATATTTTCACCAAATATTGCATGGATAGAGAAAAACATAAATATATCTAAATTAAGGTTGTAGTTGTGTTTTACATTTATTTTCTATGATGTTTGGGGTACACCAGACATGTGAAAGAGTTAGAAAAAATATGTCCCCACTAGTTTACATAGCGTTGCAGTCACATATCTTTATGGATTGATTAAGATTCATAATAACATAGGACAAAGCACTCTGTACTCCAGCATGAGCTGGATCTCAATCCCCATATATGTTTGCAGCCAGTAACTTATGTAGTGAACATTATGTACAACCAGAAATGGCAGCCCTACCTGACTTATAATTGTCAACTTATGATTTAACAAAAATGGCTCCTTTTATCATAATGTAATATCTGATGTCTAAGATAAATATTTTCACTTGTGCTTTCTTTTTCTCTTCATTTTTGGGTAGTAATTTATGACATTTATTTTCAAATTTCTTTTAAAATGTATTTTACTCTTTTCACTATTCTTTTAGGTTCAGAAATACATGTGCAGGTTTTTTTACACAAAGAAATTGTACATTGTGGAGGTCTGATGAACAGATTATTTCGTCACCCAGGTAATATACATAGTACCTGATAGGTAGTTTTTCAATCCTCACCCACCAGCCACCCTCCACCCTCAAGTAGCCCCTGATTTCTATAGTTTCCTTCTTTTTGTCCATGTATACTCAAAGTTTAGCTCCCACTTATAAATAAGAACATGCAGTATTTGGTTTTCAATCTTGCATTAGTTCACTTAGGATAGTGGCCTCAGCTCCATCCATGTTGTTTCAAAGGACGTGATCTCAGTCTTTTTATGGCTATGTAGTATTCCATAGTGTACATATACCACATTTTCTTTATCCAGTCTACCACTGTTGGGCATTTAGGTTGATTCCATGTCTTTGCTCTTGTTAGCACTGAAGCAGAAGTTAAAAAGGGAAAAAACAAATTTTCTTCCTTTTCTTTGTTATGAGCAGCTTATCCCTTTAATCCCTCCCCACTCCATGCCCTTGTACCCTGCTCTGCAAGTTTTTATGAGTTTATACATTCCTGTTTTCTGTAACTAGTGTCTGTAGCACCATGGAGGTCACGAGAAATGCTTGAGCAAGCTTCGATTGCAGCCATCTGGGCGCCATTGAGAAGGACATGAGATAAGATTGTGCAAGCATCTTGAGCAAGCCTAGATAACAGCCACATGGCCCGCATAGCAAGAGTCACATGAAAGCCTGAGTTATGAGCCTGTCAGTGTTTGTTAAACTGTCTTTTTTCTACCCGCTTTCGCACTGCTGCATTTCACACCACAGATGCATGTATAAAAGTCAAGCTCTGTATTTGTCTGGGGCTCAGCCTTTTGGGTGCAAACCTGCTGAGCCGGTGCACCTAAATAAAATCCTCCGGTTCCACCCTATTGGTCTTTCCGGTCTCCTGATTCCCGCGACATTTTGGTGAGCCAGCCAGGAGTTGGAGACAACAGGTTTGCTGTCTCCTCTGCCTGTGGGTCTGGGGCCCCAAGCCGGGGGAGACCTATGACCTCAGGTGCCATCGTGGGAACTTAACCTGGAGAAGGGATTGGTTCTCCTGTGACCTGGTGCCCCTCCCAGTCAGCACAATGGAACGTAAGGGGCTTCAGGATGATTCCAGGGACAGTGAGCTACAGGACCACGGTAAGGTTTGGGGCCCAAGGCAGGACTAGTCCCATAAGGACAGAAGGGGAGCCTGATCACCTCCCGGGGGTGCCTTGAGTATTCTGACCTAGGGTGCGAGAGTGACTCGCAAAGTCGGATGAAACTTGCACCCGGGGTGTACTGAGTAGTTTGACCCGGGACACAAGAGTGGCCTACAGAGTCGGATGAAACCTACACCCCAACTAGCGAAGAGGAACTGGGAGCAGGGAAGTATGTGAATGCGTGTGAAAGCGGTGGTTCCAAAAGGAACCAATGTGGGGAGTGACATGTGTGAGGCCGCAGGTCTCTTAGCATAGACTGTACACTCCGAGTGAATTGTGGGACCGACCGGGACTAGTGGTGATCCACATATGTCTTAGGGAGGTGACCCACAATCTAGTAATTGTGGGGGTTAAAACGGAGCCTCCAATGCTAAGCAGCGTCTGAAATACTCCCGCGAGAGGGACGGTCTAATCGGTATGAAGCGAAAGTGAGAGGGAGTGAATTGCACCGTAACTGGGAGGAAATGGGAGGGAAGTCGTCGAAACCCACCCTGTTAGAATGTATGTTAGAGAACTTTAAGAAAGGTTATAAGAGGACTATGGGATCAAGTTAACCCCCAGAGGTTGAGAACTCTCTGTAAAGTAGAATGGCCCTCTTTTAGCGTCGAATGGACGGCTGAAGGAACTATAGATAGGGAAAGAATTGGCCGTGTATTTAAGGTGGTGACTGTGGTCAGAGGACAGCCAGGGCATCCAGACCAATTTCCATATATTGACTCATGGCTAAATATAATTCAAACTCGACCTGTGTGACTGCAGCCCTGCCTGGCAGTGAATTGCAAAACGCTCGTAGCCCAAGCCGAGCCTATGTTGAAAGAAGGATCAACTTTGCTGGGAGCTTTGGAGAGAAATAAAAAGCCACAAGAGAGTCAGGAGAAACCAGTTCTACAGGAACTACCAGAGGAGACAGAGATTCTCCTTACACTCCAATCTACCCCCCTTTACCGAGGCTGGCCCCTGAGGAGTTAAGCTCAGATGGTGGTAAGTCCGAGGCTTCACCCCAAAGGGATGAGTCCGAACTACTGCCTCAGAAATGCAGGGAGGGAAGTCAAAATGACCAAGCAGGCCTCCTGCAGTCTGGCCGCTCCCAAGCCTTACAAATGCCCCTCTGGGAAATTCGAGGATCCATCTATTATGATGAACAGGGCCAGGTACAAGGAGGGCAACGGACCTTCCTCTACCAGCCTTTCTCAACCACTGACCGCCTTAACTGGAAGCACCATATTCCCTCCTACAGGCCCTCATAGATCTAATGCAGCCTATTTCTCAAACACGTAATCCAACCTGGCCAGATTGCAAGCAACTCCTCCTGACGCTGTTAAATACCGAGGAGCTTCGGAGGCTGACCCAAGCACCCCTCCACTGGCTAGAAAACAAGGCACCCTTAATGTCCACATATACACTCAGGACCAGTTCCTAGAAGCAGACCCACACTGGGACCCAAATGAGGCAGCCCAACTATAGCAACTGCAGAGGTACCGAGAGGCACTCCTACAAGGTTTGAGAGAAGGCAGGACAAAGGCACTCAATATGGGAAAGATTTCGGAGGTGCTTCAGAGAGCAGATGAAAGCCCTAGCCAGAGGTACTGAGATGCACTCCTGCAAGGTTTGAGAGAAGGCAGGAAAAAGGCAGTCAATATGGGAAAAATTTTGGAGGTGCTTCAGAGAGCAGATGAAAGCCCTAGCCAGTTTTATGAGAGACTCTGTGAGACATTCTGGCTATACACACCATTTGACCCCGAGGCTAATGAGAACCAAGGCATGGTGAACGCGGCATCTGTAGGACAAGTCCAGGGAGACATTAGGCGGAAACTACAAAAGCTGGAAGGTTTTGCAGGCATGAATGCCAGCTTTTGGAAGTAGCCACAACAGTGTAGGTTAACCGCTACCAGGAGGCAAAAAGGGAAGCTGATCGGAGACTTAGGAAGAAAGCTGATTTGCTGGCAGCGGCACTCACGGAGAGGAGAGTGAGTATCGCGAGAGGAAGTGGACATGGGCGCAGACAAGGAAGGTGTCAAATCGGCAAAAGACCTCAGAATCGGGCAAGACTAGATAGGGACCAGTGTGTGCGGTGCAAGAGGAAGGGACACTGGAAGAATGAATGTCCAGAGGGCAATGAGGGAAAGGACGAAGGCCACAGGGCTAGAAGACTGCTAGCCAAAGGAGGCCGCATTCAGAGGGAGCCAGACACTGACCTTATCGGGCTGACAGGAACTGAAGGGTATGAAGATTAGGCAAGACTGGGCTCCATCTCCTTAGGCTGCCAGGAACCCATGCTCATGGTGGAAGTAGGGCGCCAACTGATGGACTTTATGGTAGACACTGGGGCTGAACACTCGGCAGTGACACGGCCTGTGGGGCCACTATCCAAAAATTATATGACTATCGTTGGGACTATAGGGGTCCCAGAGAAAAGGCCGTTCTGCTGGCCCCAGAGATGTATCACAAGGGGACTAGAGGTCCAGCATGAATTCCTATACCTCCCGAATTGCCCAGTTCCCCTGCTAGGAAGAGGCTTACTCGAAAACTGCAAGCCCGGATTGCTTTCAGGCCGCAGGGGAATATGACTTTAAGCCTACCCCACCCAGAGGCAATGGTGTTAACCCTTACCGTCCCACAGGCGGAGGAATGGAGACTGTGCGCAGAAGGATTGCTAAAGCCAGAGCTAGATGAGCTGTATGGGTTGCCTAGTAAAATTCCTGGAGTGTGGGCTGAAGATAAGCCCCCTGGAGTGGCTGGAACCAGGCACCAGTGACAGTAGAACTAAAACCGGGGGAAATTCCGGTTCGGGTTTGTCAATACCCACTTTCCCAAGAAGCCGTACAGGGCATTCAAGGGCATTTGAAGCGGCTGTTGGAACATAGGATCTTGGCCCAATGCTGGTCACCATGAACACTCCGTTTTTGCCACTGCGGAAACCAGGGACTAATGAATACAGACTGGTGCAGAACTTGCATGCTGTAAACCAGGCTATAGTGACCATCTACCCAGTGGTACCAAACACGTATACTTTAATGGGACTCATTACTGCAAATGCTGCTTGGTTTACTTGCCTAGACTTAAAAGATGCCTTTTTGTTTCCTTGCCTAGCACCAAGTAGTCAGCCCCTCTTTGCATTTCAATGAGATGATTCAGTCACGGGCACAGGGGAGCAGCTCACCTGGACTAGGCTCCCACAAGGATTCAAAAACTCTCCCACAATTTTTGGGGAAGCGCTGGCCCCAGAACTCAAGGCCTACACCCCGACAAATAATAACTGTGCCTTGCTCAGTTATTGTATGTAGACGATCTCCTTTTAGCAGCCCCAACCCGTGAGGACTGTTAGCAACGAACCCAAGACCTCCTCCACTTCCTATGGAAAGCTGGTTATAAAGTATCCAGGAAGAAAGCCCAATTTGCCAGGAAAGGGTTAAATATGTGGGCTTCATAGTGAGTCAAGGGGAATGAATGACTCATTCAGCAATGAATGAAAACAGGCTGTTTGTGCACTCCCAACCCCAACCACTCGGCGCCAAGTAATAGAATTTTGGGGGGCAGCAGGGTTCTGTCATATCTGGATCCCAAACTTCTCACTTATGGCTAAGCCCTTATATGAAGCCACAAAAGGCAGAAAACTGAGCCCCTCCTCTGGGAAACTGACCAAGAAAAGGCATTTAAACAGATCAAGGAGGCTCTAACTCAGGCCCCGGCCTTAGGACTGCCAGATATAACTAAGCCTTTTTCCTGTATGTTCATGAACTAAAGGGAATGGCTATAGGGGTCCTGACTCAAGTCCTAGGATCTTGGCACCGCCTGGTAGCCTACTTATCCAAACAGCTGGACTTCGTAGCTTGGGGATGGCCCCCCTGCCTTAGGGCACTAGCTGCCACTGCCCTGCTAATGCAAGATGCTGCAAATTGACTTTAGGACAACAATTGACTATCTGCACTCGGTTATAACTCTAATGGACCAGCGAGGGCAACATTGGCTATCAAATCTGAGAATGACTCGGTATCAGGGACTCCTATGCGAAAATCCCCACATAACTTTGGAAACAGTAAACACCCTTAACCCGGCCACCTTGTTCCCCATTGAAATGGGAGCTCCCCTTCATCACTGTGTGGAAACAGTAGATGAGGTATTCTCAAGTCGGGGAGATCTCACAGATTGCCCCCTTGGAGACCCAGATGTTGAATACTTCACAGATCGAAGCAGTTTCATATTGGAAGGGGTCCAATGGGCAGGATATGTGGTGGTAACAGTGGACTCAGTGGTGGAGGCCCAGCCCCTGCCCACTGAAATGTTGACCCAGAAGGCAGAGCTAATAGCCCTAACGAGAGCTCTTTGTCAGTGAGAGAAAAAAGGGTTAACATTTATACTGACTCCAAGTGTGCCTTTGCCACATTGCATGTACATGGAGCTATATATAAGGAGAGAGGACTTTTAATTGCTGAAGGAAAATAAATAAAGTACAAAGAGGAAATTCTACAGCTCTTAGAAGCTCTGTGGGCCCTGAAGAAGGTAGCTATTATGCACTGTAGAGGGCACCAGAGGTCAAGGACACTAGAGGCCAAGAGAAACGAACAGGGAAGCAAGACTGGAAGCAATGACTACTGCACGCTCTAGAAAGGAAGCCCTGGTTATGCCTCTCCTCCTGGAGCCTCCCCTCCCGGAGACTCCAAGTTACTCTCCAAGTGAGAAGGCCTGGTTTGCCCAAGAATCTGGAAAATATATTGAGGGAGGATGGTGGAAATTCTCTGATGGGAGACTAGCCATTCCTGAAATGCTGGCCCCTCTAAATTCATAAGGCAATTCCACCAAGGAACTCACATGGGGAAAATGGCATTAGAAACACTACTGGGACGCCACTTCTATGTGTCATGGCTCACTGCCATCACCCAAGCCGTTTGCAAACAATACCTAACTTGTGCCCAGAACAACCCACGACAGAGGCCCACCAGGCCCCCGGGATTCAGGAAATAGGGGTGGCACCCTGTGAAAACCTGCTTATGGACTTCACCAAGTTGCCCCAAGTGGGGGACTATCAATACCTGCTGCTGCTCATTTTCACCTTCTAGGGATGGGTCAAGGCTCTCCCCACCCGAACAGAGAAAGCACGAGAGGTGACTAAAGTGCTATTAAGAGACATTATCCTCAGATTTGGATTGCCCCTGACTTTGGGTTCAGACAATGGACTGATATTTGTAGCCGAGATAGTTCAGGAACGAATGCGGCTGTTAAAAATAAAGTGGAAATTACACACTGCCTATCGATCGCAGAGCTCAGGAAAAGTGGAGAGCATGAACCAGAGAATCAAACAGCTACTAAAGAAATATTGCCAAGAAACCCATCTGAGATGGGATCACGTCCTGCCCATGGTCCTCCCCCACCAAACAAACTGGGTATTCACCCTATGAGATCTTGTTCGGCCGGCCACCCCCGATCATAGGTCAGATTAAGGGTGACCTCCGAGAACTAGGGGAACTGACTTTGAGAAGGCAAATGCAGGCTTTAGGGATAGCTATGCAGGGTGTCCATGGCTGGGTACGGGAAAGAATGCCCATAAGCCTGAGAGACCCGGTACACCCCTTCAAACCTGGGGACTCTGTTTGGGTCAAGAAATGGAATCCAACCACTCTAGGGCCCATATGGGTTGGGCTCCGTACTGTAATCTTGTCCCCTCCCTCTACTGTTAAAGTTGCAGGAATTGTGCCTTGGATCCATCACAGTTGGTTAAAACCAGAAATCCAGGACAAGTGGACCAGCCAGCAGGACCCAGACCATCCGAGCCGGCTGATCCTGCGACGGGAGTGAGTTGCCACTGAGGACAACAACAGCCCTGCTCTGGTCAGTCAGGAAGCTGACCAGTCTATACATGGCTGAAGCTTGAGGAGGCAACAGCCCTGCTCTAGTCATCCTCGAAGCTGACTAGTCCACACATGGCTGAAGCTGGAGTAAAGTAATGTGGTTGGAAACCTTAAGTCCAATAGCCTTCCTGATAATACTAATTGTTTTACTATTTATTCTGTCGCTTTGCTCAGCCTCCTCCCCCGGGTAAAGACTCCTTTTGTCCCTGCTGGGTATAAAGATGCTACTCTTTACTTTGTTCCTACTCCTCCCCATCAGGGCACTCCCTTTACCTGTGTCTGGGGATGGCCCCATAGAAGGGTGCCCCCACTGCACTCACACCACGTGGTCGGAGAGCACAGTAACTAGAACCCTGTTATATCACACTTACTATGAATGTACAGGGACCCACCAAGGAACCTGTATTCACAATCAGATGACCTACTCAGTCTGTGACCTGGGAAACGACCAGCCTTATATATGTTATGACCCTAAGTCCTCACCTTATGAGTCCATTTGGTTTAAAGTCTGTGTCAGGCTAAAAGAAGAGAATTTCCTAACCCTAACCAAAAAGATCCCTCCCTCCTACAAGGGGCCTATTTCCTTGTATTCTGATGCCTGCCAAGCTGCATACATCAGCAACTTTTATCCTGTAGTCTCTTGTGACAGCCTTTCATGGGAAAGATACTATAGTAACTGTCACAAGTATATATGGACACCAAGGAGAGGAACCTCTCAAGAGAAGACCCCTCTTTGCTCCCCCAGGTCTCCAGAAATAGACTGTTGGGCCTGTACAACATGGTCCACTGACCCTGTGGAAAGTCAGGAATGACTAAGAACCTGCTGTGCTGGAAGGACTGATGTGTTCCTGGTTCTCTGTCAATAACACTCTGATGGGGTGTGTCAGCCAAAGCTCTTAGTTCTGGCAGTGGCATTAAGATCTGTGCTTGCTCATGCATGCCAGCAACAGTGGAGGTTTGGTGGGGCACAGGTGTCAGCTGGGTCAGTGCACCAGTAGAAGTGGGGCAGCAGCATCTGTGCATGCATTTGCACTGGTTGTGGCAGCATGGCAAGGTGCCTGAGCACTGGCAAGGGAGGCATGCCAATGGGGGCAGCATGCCAGCATTCGTGCACACACCCATGCCAGTGGTGGGGTTGCAGCCAGGTGCCTGTGAGTTATCATAGGTGGGCCATTGGCAGGGGTGGGGCAGCAAGATGTGCTTATGCCAGCAGTGATATGGTGGTGTGGGGTGCACTCATAGACACACATTAGTGCTAGAAGGGAGGCAAGGTCTGTCCACAGCTTGTACCAGCAATGTGGTGGGGGTGGCCTTGAGCAAGTGTATACCATTAAAGTGGCAAGGGGAGGCTGCATTATGGGGTGGATCCAGGTAGGTGGGTGAACGTCAGTGATGGCCAGTCTGCTGGAGATCTTCGATGATTAAGTATGGTCTGCTGTTGAAGGAGGTATTATGAAGGCCCCTGGGAACCAACCTGATTGGGCAGCCAAGGCTGCACCGTCTGTGGGCATAGCCAGGCTGGGGCTCCGGGAGAAACCAGCATGAAAGAGAGCACTCAGATCAGACTGGCTCCATTCCACGGGCAAGGCCACCTTGCTGAGTCCAGGTCCAACAGTTACCTTAAGGCAAAACCCACATACAAGAGCATGGTGAACCTCGGGAGATGGACATCCCTGGCCATGCTCCACCACAGCCATTCCCATGCAAAACCTTCAACTCCACTGAGGCTGGAGTCCTGCCTCTACCACCTCTGTAAGCAGCTCTTCCTGCCAACTCAAGTGTTCATGTGGGTCATGAGATCACCTGCACCTAGGATTCTAGAGGTCCATGG